>NC_056736.1:702027464-702212464 GCF_019279795.1 Protopterus annectens
TGTAAACAGTCATACTTGTGGCATCTGCTTCTAACATTTAAGTGTGAAAAAAGACATGCTAAACCAGCATCTCCAACTGATGTATTTCGTCTGTAGTACTATTGATGTTTATGATTCGCACTCGTTCATCCTTCATAATCAAGTACATCTGTTCCTGATTAAGGACAGCCAAAGCCTAACCTAGCAAGCAAAGCCAGTACGACAAAGAACCAGTCCTCTATAGGACAGCCATCCATCACAGGATGTATGGAAGCACTCACACAGTACACAAATCTATAAGCATTTTACAGGGATAACACTTTATCAATCAGCATGTCAATGGGATATGAGAAGAAACGAGAAGACCCATCAAAGAAATGGTTATGGGGAACACATGCAGAATCCGCACAGAAGCCACCCAGTATGGAAACCAGGCTGGAGAACTAAGAGCTGTGAGGCAGTACTGCTGACCACTGCGCCATCCTCTCACCCACTGAACTGCTGCGATGAAAATATCTAATGTACTAGATGCAATGTTGGACTGCATGTAGGGGTCATCTATGTGGGAAAAAGGTTAGCAGCTTTAGGCTGCAACGAACAAAATTAAGAGAAAGAAGCTGTAGTGCAATAAGTGAGATGAAAAATTTTTGCTCAGCAAGATGGCAGATGGGTACCTGAGTAAATAAATTTAATCTGTATTAAAAGGGACTAAAAATGTTGGGTATACCAAACATAGCCTCATAAATAAGTATAAAACAACAACAACAAAAATTAAGTAAGTAATAATTCTTTGAAAGGCAGTTCCTTAGCAGTTTAAAAGAATCTACTAATGGAAACAAATGTGGAATGTATGCATTATGGGCGCTAAGAATCCAGTGGACACTGAAAAGATTTATATAAAGTGAATGTTCAATGAAGATGTTATATAAAAATAAAGTGAGCATTTTTGACCCAAAAGGTGCCTCCAAATTGTCCATTGTGATTGGTGTACTATCCTGTAAGGAAACTTTAAATAAAAAAAATAAATAAGGTATGCAAGTGATCTAGTTAATGGTAATGTACAGACTTTCATACTGTGTAATAGATTGCAAAATATTGCTACCAAATATTCTTGCTTCAGAAAATAGCTCAGGGAATAGCTAACAGAAAATGTTGGATGTGCTTGCTACTGAGAACATGGTTGAGAAACCTCTACTTAAATTATTTTGCATGCCAAAAATTTATTGGTATGACAGTGAGCAATAAATTGAAACCTTTTGCCCTGCCTGTTCACCATGATGTATGCATATTGTCTTACTTTTTATGACTGCTGTAATTTACTACCCATATTAGCATTTATTATTGTATTATGTGTATGTGTCCTGTTTGTAATAATTGTAACCACCTGATGGCAAAGGTCATGACTGGAAATGATCCACTGGCCAGCTCACTTACTAGGTGAACTATTGAGAATAACTAACTAAATAAATATAAATAAATACATGCTCAACAAATATAGAGAGTCATTTTACGTGAATAGATAAATTGCATATAAGCAAACCAAGGGGATTTTCATATAAATCTCAAGCCAGAAATCAATGTTTTGGAACTAAATTATTTTAAGTTTGTTTACTGGGGCAGTGCATTAATCACCATGCACCAATTTCATGAACAGCCCCAGTAAATGTAATTACAGTAATGCTGAAAAATGTTTACAGAAAAGTTCAAACTAGAAAACAGTATTGACAAGAAACACAAAGCATGCATGTGTGAAACAACAGTAAGGACTATCAATACATGATAACTACTCATAAATGTTGTTGGGTATAAAAGGAAGGCCTAAACAGTAAAAAGAGAGAGTGTGTTTGAAAATAAGCAGAATAACCAAATCACAGCTGTGCTGAGGAACTGAATGTGCTCATGGTTGCTATAAAAGATTGTGCAACAGTGAGAGAGTATAACTCTGTTGTATATTTAATGTCTTTCTTGAAAAAAAAAATAATTTTAGTATCATTTAATATTGTAGGCAATAGTGTATTGACTGATGTATAGCCTGGCTGCAGCTGCACCAAAGAATCATAAAAAAATTGTGACGTATAGAGACCTTACAGAAAGATATGACCTTACTGCAAATGCTTCAGGTTCTCTAAAAGAATACCTCTCAACCATCCAGATTTTCACAGAATTTCCAAATTTTGCCTCATATTTTTTGTCTAGTTCTCATAAAATTTGTGGTTTTCTGACAAATCACTAAAGACTGAAGTCACTAAATAATGACAGACATTTGAGTTTCAGACTTCATATCCTTCAGGCAATACATACCAAAGCAAAACCTGTTATTATAGCACCTTTTGAAGTTTATAAGATCAGTATTTAAAAATCTATCGCTATTTTAATGCCTGTGTCCTCCCATTTAATTTTGTCTTTGTCCAGATTTTTTGCACTAAGAGGTACTCTTAAAAGAAATCAACTGAGGAATGAAGCTAGTCCCCACTGCATGGCAGAAATGTGGAACCTGTCCTCAAACACTGCCAAGTTTTGTGAGGGACTTACAGATGTATTAAACGATAGACTTGTGTATTCCATATTCTGTAAAGTTACTGCATTCTAAACAATGGCTGACATCAGACCAGTTATTAACTATGGCAACATTCATAAAAAATAGCTACCAGACATAAGTGAGAGCTACAGTAGGATGACTCTGAATGTGCACTTAAGCAAACGTCTTCCACTCTCCAAGGAAACATGTCAGTTTTCAGTGTGGCAAGACATTATATGAGGCTATTAATTATTGGTTTAAACAAAAATGTTGTTGGAAATGTCACAGAATGGTCATTTTAAAAGAGGACATATACGAAAAGAGGCAAAATTAAGTCAAGTGGCACATCCAGTATGACAATGGCAAAGCCAATATGAAATATATATAACATGAGGGATTCAGACCATGGCAGTAGGTCAGACAAAATGGAAACATAAGCAGGTTATAAGACTTAGATATGAATACCTTAGAACTCTACGGCATGACTTATAATGACAGAAAAAATATGAATTACCCAATCCCGACTGATACGAAGCTTAAAATTAATTCTGAAATAGGAGCTGTACTGCTCTTGGCATTAGTGTATAACTAGTCAGGTAGAGATGTTTGGACACAACTACACAGGGCAAGAGTTCCTTCCTGAAGATAAATTACATGTGCCATTCTATGATGGTATATGTGTTTGTTTTTTTGGTTCCCCCGTCATTCTGATGGCACTGCTAAGCATTGCCACACATCCACGCTGGGTATACCAGCTACTGTTAACCCCCAGACTTACTATGTATCTGCTGGGGTCAGTTGTGGAACCTAAGGTTTTTCTGAGGGTCTCATCCATCCATATTCTGTTCAGGGAATTTTTTTTTTTTTTTGCTATACCCCTACGTTTTCCCTGCCCCCTCCCCTGTGTTCACCGATTTACATCCCCTCATTGGACCATGCCTCCCCTTTGGGAGCAATATTACTGAATGTTGTCCCTCCTAGGATGGGCCCATTTATCCCTCCTACCAGTGCCTCAGATGCCTGAGATTGGTTGTAGTTATGGCATTATCTTTATGCCACAGTTCTGGCCTATGATAGTATACTGGTGCTAACAAAAGGTCAACCCTCTGTTTGGTCATAAGTTAATACCAATGATTGAAATTAACTGGAATGCCATTAAGAAGTTATATCTGGAAGCCCAAGACAGTATTAAAGTAGCCATAACTCAGCAGCTGTGGAACACCACTGGTAACAGTTTTGCTTCTAGAAGTGGCACGTGTGACTCTAAAAACATGGGTTATGTCAGACATCTTGTTTACGATCCACTACAGAACATAAGGATTTATGTTCATATTTTCAAGTCTGACAATAATGCCTGCATGGGAAATAATGTGAAAAGCCTTGACCAGGTCCGGATTTGTTATATGTGTTACATAACAATTACCAATTGCTTCAATTATTTTTTCAAATAAATTAAATAGGTCAAAGGGCAGTACCTTCCTTTAAAAAAGCCAGATTGATGATTATCCAGGGTTAAGAAATGTTCAATGTGCAAATTAATGAGGTCTCATATCATACTGTCCATAGTTTTAGATATAAGACCAGTGAGATTAACGGGTCTGCCATTTCCTGTGTCCATGGTTAGGCAACCTTTGTTTAAAAAAATGTCTGATTTCCTGGTTTCAGGAATGTAATCATTAGATATGCTTATATTAAAGAGGTTAAGTAGGGGTCCATATAGGCCATATTTAGCACAGATAATCAGGCAACCATGAATTTTTTTAGAGCTTATGGATGACGTGCTCTTAGCTTTTGAGACTGCTGAGAGAACTTGTTCCATAGTAATTAAAGGGGTGGCTGGAATTTTGGAAACTGTGAAGTAAATATAACAGTGAGTAGAATAAAATTTGCACTAAATTTGACAGCTAGGAGATTAGCTGTTTCCTTTCAGCAGTAGCGTAGCTAGGGTAGGACAAGAGGGGAAAATGCTCCAAGCGCAAAGTATTGTGGGATGGCATGATCAGTTGATCCCAAGCTCTAATGCAATATTGGGTTTTAAAAGCTGGTGTTGCATTTGTGGTCAAACTTGAGTGTTTTACTGCTCAGTGTGTGCTCTAAACACTATGTAGTAAGCAGTTTGCTACACTTTAAAAGAAAAAAAAAAATCACTTTTTTAAACTAAAATCTGAGTGCTGCATGCAGGGTATAAACCGCAGCAACCACTTGTTACATTTTTAGCAAACAGTCTGTTATAGTTTATACAAAGAATTTTTTTAAAAAAAAACATGAGTGCCTAGTGTTCCATGTAGCCAACTGCTTGCTTGCTACAGTTTATAACAAGAATACATTTTGTTTTTAATAAAATGGAGGAGGAGCAGGACACAGAAACAGGACCTGAATGTCTAGGCAGCAGGAGGGAGGGGTTGCCACCTGATTATCCCAGTAGAAGTAACGGCCTTTTTTTTTTTTTTTGCTCTTCAATGGAAGAGTAGGTGCTGGGGCATTGGTTCATGGTACCAGCACTGGCTATTGGTCAGAGTGTGCAGTATTATTGTAGACTAGCTCCAAACATTAGTGGGTGTTAGTTCTTAACTTCCTGACAAGGTAAAAGAAAGCTCTGTAGTTGTATTTGGTTTTAATGACTATTTTAAGTTCATCCACAGCTTTGAGCCTTCTAATGGTTCTACGATGTTCTTTGCTAGTTTGCTTACATTTGCTTTTAGGGTAAGAAGAATGAGAACTATCATAAGCACAAAGCAATTTCTTTCTTTTGTTATACAATTTGTTTATACACATATTCCACCATATGGACTTGTTTTCAAATCTCTCAGTATATTTGGTGTATAAGCCCTGCCCTATCAATGCATCTATTTAAGTGGGAGTACAAATCAGAGGCATAGACAGAAATTTTAGCAAGGAGATCCACTGGAAGATTACAACAGAATTTATTGAGGTCATCAAGTAAATTAAGATAAGATCCCGATGTCTGGCCAGTCTACCAAAGACTCTTGTTGTTTTAAAGGTATGCTGAACATCACCCAAATGCTCCTTGCATAGCGTAGGGCATAAATATGATGTTCAGGCTTACCCTAGCCAGAACTTCTTTGCCTCCAGTCAAAACGTATCTTTTCACCATTGGTCTGTTTACCTGCATCCATTTTCTGCCAGTTGAATGCATTTTTGTTCTTGTGACTACCTATGCCTGTTTGCTGACTTTTTTGTAGTTGCAGATAAGTGCCCTGTTGAGGGTTTTGGTTTTTTTTTTTGTTTTATTTGGTGCTTATGGGGATAATGTCATCCAGGAAGGGTAAATGCCAGTGTGGGAGACAGATTCCCCCTAAAGACTGTCATGATTAACTGTCTTTTTTGTCTAGGAGCTTCTCATAACCATGTGCCTTGTTTGTCAGGTGTTCATCCCAAAAACCCTTTGCAGTAGACTCTTTTCCCTTTCCTTATATCCTGAGAACCAATGTCTTAAGCATCCTGCTAATGATACAATGGAAGGAATCTCCTGCCCCAAGGGTCAGCCATTAGAGAAGAAGGTGAAAAAGTATGACTGGAATTTTCCACTTTTCTAACCTCTGCCAGGTGTTTCACCTGAGGTTGTTACAAACCCAGAAGCTTGCCCAGCTGTGTTGTCAGATTTCTCTGCCATGACCATGTTGAAAGTCAATGAGGCTGGCAGAACATCTGAAGAGGCTTTGCAGGCATCTGTCTTGGATGTTCAGTGGGAACCATGATTGATTTTTTTCTGAGGAGCCCATTCCTCCATTTTTAGTTGGGGAAGATGTACCTACTATGGTTTAAGACTGTTGTCCTGGGTATGAACCTTCTCAGTTTTTTGCTGGGGACATTCCCTTAAAAAAGAAACAAAAGCTTAAATATGTTTCTTCTGGTCCTAGGGACCCACAAAGTGGCTGACAAGTCTTTACTCAGGGGCTATTTACTGCTTATCCTTAAAGCCTCCTCAAGGGGTTTCAGTTCCTGCTCCTCCTTTGTTCTATACTCCCCTTAAAAGGCCTAGAGAACAGGATTCTTCTGAAGATGAGTCAGATTCTAATGATGAATCCCTGACTTATTCTACTCCAACTTTTTCATCAATGGACTATGGGTCAGAGGAGGAGGATGAGGAATCTATTAGTCCTGATGCTCCTTTTGAGGAAATTTCCTTTGGGGACACACTCTCTAGGATGATGGACTTTCTAAGTGGGATTGTGCTCAGGTCTCATATATCCATAAGAAGTACTATGAGATGCTGCAATTGGAATCTCCTAAGCCTGCAGTGGTTCCCTCTCAAGTAAGCGAACGCTTAATAAAGCGAACACTGTTTAATCGACAGCTAAATGTTGAAACAGCAAAATCCTGAAGACACAGAACAGCATTTTTTTTTCCCAGGGGAAAAAAATCACTGGGCTGTTTTCAGGACTTTGCTGTTTCCTCCACTGTGGTGCGATCTCGGAGTTGATATATTTAAGTAGGGGGTGTGGGGGACACAGCCCCCCACATCGGGGGTGTGGGGGACAAAACCCCCCACATTATTCTGTGTGGGGTTTTTTTGTGGACCAGCGATTTTTTTTCCCTGGGAAAAATCACCGTTCTGTTTGTTCGGAATTTTGTGTTTTCATTTTTTTGGGGTCGATTATACAGCATTTGCTATTTTAAGCATTCGCTGTTGTAATATAGACCCTCCTGCAGCTATTCCTCCTGTTTTGGCTGCTTTGCTGGATGTTTTTGCCAGTGCCTTTCATCTGCCTCATTCTCTGCCTCTCCTCCCATGAAAACTGACAGGTTTTATAGGGTACCCGAGGATTGTTCTTTTTTATATAAATATCCTGCTGTTGACTCCTCTGTAGTGTCTGTAGTGTCTGATAGGCCATCTCAATTATTGCCTTCTGACAAGGAGAGCAGAGCTATGGAAAGGCTGAGTAAGAAAGTTTACAGTTCTGCTACCCCAGCTTTTAGGGCTATTAATTATCAGACCCATATGACTAAGTATGTGTTGGCTCTTCTTTCTCAGGCTTGTCAACTTATTTCTGATTTTCCAAACTCTGTTCTTTCCTTGCTAGGGACTTCCTCTCAAGTCATTTGGCATTCTATTAAATGTAGTTATGATGCGGCAGATACCTCTTCTAGGGCTGCTGTTTTTGGTTCAGTTATGATGAAGTATTCTTGGCTTAGGCTTCAACCTCTTTCTGATGATATTGAGGCTAAGTTGATGGATGCTCCTCTGAATTCTAAGCTTTTGTTTGAGGAAGCTGCTGCTGGTTTGTTTAAGTCCCTTCAGGATAAGGGTAAGGCCTTACAGAACCGTAAACATGTATTTGTTTCTCCTGTGCCTACATTTCAGAGGAACTACCCTGCTAAGCCTGCCTTTGTTCGTAGGCAATACCGCCCTTCTACTAAATAGGTTCATAGGTTGGTACTAGGCTATCAGCCCTAGGGCCTATACAAGCCTAGCCATAACAATTCCCTGGCTATTTCTTCCCACATTATTTACTTTCCTGGACCCCTGTCTAGCAGGGCGACTGACGAGATCCCTGGGGTAAATTTCCTTTCTCCCATCCAATCGTCAAGGTTCCTCTTGAAGAGGTCCAAAGAGGCACTCTGCTTGACATGTATGGGCAATCTATTCCAGAGTCTGGGGAGTCTCTGGGTCAGGAACCTATCCCTCCAGCATGTTTTGTTTATTGTGATGACAAGGTTTAGATCCCTGGAGCGTGTAGCTCTGAGGGATTGGGATTTCTTTAAGTGTAGCATGTCCAACAGCTCTGGGTTTGACATGGCCTTGTATGTTAAGCAGAGATCGCCTCTGAGTAGATGATATGCGACAGAGTATAGCTGGAGTTTTTTAAGGCGGTCAGCATAGGGCATCTGCTTTAGGCCTGTGATTCTTTTAGTGAGGTATTTCTGAGGCCTTTCCAGTTGTTGCAGATGTCTTGAGAGGTACATACCAAATGGGGCGTTGTATTCTATAATGGGTCTAATGAGGGATGAGTACAGTGGGACAATGACCTCCTTTTTTCTGGATGAAAAGCCCTTCGTGATGAGATGTGCCACATAGAAGGATTTCCTGACTGTTGTGGCAATGTGGTTATCGAAGGTGAGACCACTGTCCACCTGTGTCCCTAAGTCTCTTATCACACTTTCTGTGTTTAGTGTACTGCCACCTATATGGTAATTCATGGATACATGTTTTTTCCCAAAGGGGATAACAATACATTTCTTGGTATTGAGCTTGAGCCCATGGCTCTGGCACCAAGCATCTGTTTCTGTAAGACCCTTTTGTAGAGTATCCACATCATTTGGGGATTCAATAATGGCTCCCAGTTTGCAGTCATCTGCAAACTTTGTTAGCCAGAGTCCCTTAGTGTTGACCTGTACTTCAGTGAAGTAGATGCCAAACAAGAGCGGCCCCAGGACTGAACCCTGAGGTACTCCACTTGTCACTTGTCTGGAGCTGGATTTGGAGTCGGCTACTTTTACAGTGTGGGTTCTATCAGTAAGCCATTTAGCAACCCATTGGGTGACATAGGGATTAATGCCCAACTTAGTAGGTTTATCTATGATTCCAGAGTGGGGGATGGTGTCAAAGGCCTTGGCAAGGTCTAGATAGGCTGTGTGGACCACCTTACCCTTATCCATGGCTCTGGAGACTGATTCAAAGAAGTCAATCAGGTTCAGGAGACAAGATCGGCCCTTCACAAACCCAAACTGGGTGGGGTCCAGTGTTTGAAGGTTGCCAATGTCTTTGTTTATAAGTTACATGATAATATGCTCCATGGCCTTGCAGATAAGGCTTGTCAGACTGATGGGACGGTAGTTTCCGGGATCCAAGGTGGATCCCCCCTTGTGGATTGGGATAACTGTAGCTCTGCGCCACTCAGTGGGCACAAAACCTGAGGTGAGGATATGATTAAACATGACACTTAGGTGAGGTGCCAGTTCATACTGTAGTTCATGTAGTACACAGCCCGGGATGTCATCTGGTCCCATGGATGCTGTATTCTTAGCTTTAGAGAGTGCGTTTTGTATCTGTGTGGCCGTTATTACTGGAATTTGGCAATCTTCCGGTATTGAGATGGGCCATTTAGGGGGTGAGAGGGGGGTGAAGTTGGCACTGAATCGATCTGCCAGGATATTGGCAATATCCTTCGGATCAGTATATTTAATGCCATTCTGTTTTAGCTCAGAGCAGATCTGAGTATTGCCATTTAGATTCTTGACATAGTTATAGAATGCTTTGTGGTTGTCTTTGGAATCTTTGGCAATTTTATTTTCGTAACTAGCTTTGGAGGATTTTATGAGGCATCTCAGTTTCTTACTGAGGCTAGTAAGGGAGTTTTTTGCTTCCTGGGATTTTCCTCTTTTCTGCAAAAGTTTCTTCCTTTTGTTGTAAAGTTTGTTTATGGCAGGGGACCACCAGATTGGCTTCCTTTTTTGGATGAAAGCATTTTGGTTCTATTTGGGATGGCACGATTCATGCATGAGTGGATGTGCTCATACAGTGCCTTAGTGTAGGATTCAGCAGTTGAACTTTCAGTTCCCGTCTGCATGGGTGTCATGAAGTTTGTCACTTCTGACTTGAGTAGCATGATGTTGGCTTTGGAGAAGTTTTTTATGGTGGTTTCTTTACTGGGGGCGGGGTGGGATGTGGATGTTAAGGGTGATTAGCTTATGGTCAGACCTGACTAACGAGGGGGTGACCATAGGTATGGAGCATTGATTTCCCATGTTGGTAATGACCAGGTCTAGGATATTGGAGCCCCTGGTGGGACTATGGATTAGTTGATCCAGGGCATTGGAATTTATGAATTCCAAGAACCGTTGCGCAAAGGTGTTGGGACATGAGTAGTTTTCCCAGTTAATTGCAGGGTAGTTAAAATCACCCAGTATTAGGGTGTTTGGTTCTATCTTAATATTTTCCAGTATGTTTAGAAAGGTATAGTGAGAATCTTGGGGTATGGTGGGGGATCTGTAGCAAGCTACAATTTGGATTGGACCTAAAGGTAGGAAGAGTGGCAAACGGGCTCCACCTGTTAGGACTACTCAGTTTTCAGGGACTCTGAAGCCTTTCTTTCCAGGCAAACCAGGTGCTGCATGACTACTCATCCCTTCCCAGCCACATTCCTCTTTCTCTTCCTGTTTGGCTTCAGATCACTCAGGATTCTTGGGTTCTGTCAATCATTCATCAGGGGTACTTCATAGTGTGGAAATCCCATCCTCCTTCATGGTGTGGAAATCCCATCCTCCTTCATAGTGTGGAAACCCCATCCTCCTTCATGGTGTGGAAACCCCATCCTCCTTCATGGTGTGGAAACCCACATCCTCCTTCATGGTGTGGAAATCCCATCCTCCTTTTATGAGCATTCCTCAGGCTCCTTGGGAACAGCTTCCCTATTTCCCAGAGGTTCTTCAAAATCTCTTGACTCAGGGTACTATACAAGAAGTGCCTGTGTCACAAAGGGAGAACGGGTTCTACTCTGGACTGTTTCTAGTACCCAGCAAAGAAGGCATTGGAGACCTATTCTTGACCTCTCTCATCTAAACACTTTTCTAAAAGTGCCTTCCTTTTGGATGTTGTCCCTTCATATTCTGTTTCCTTTCTTGCTCCCTCAGGCCTATATGGTGTCTCTGGATCTCAAGAATGCTTATCTTCATATTCCGATCCATCCTCTTTTTAGGAAGTTTTTGCATTTTTCTGATGCTTTCTGACATTTTCAGTTGTTTGCTTTGCCCTTTGGCCTTTTCTACTGCCCCAATGGTGTTCACCAAATGTCTTGCAACAGTGATTGCTTTTTGCAGACTTCAAGGGATCCAAATATTCCTTACTTGGATGACGTGTTGATTCAGACGTCCTTTCCAGAGACCCTTTTTGCAAAATCTTCATTTTTTTTTCAGTTTCCCTTCCTCAGAGTCTAAGCTTCACTATAAATTTCAAAAAGTCTTCTCCGACTTCTTCTCAGGATCATAGTTTTGTGTTACATGATTCAGATGGTGCCAATGGTTGCATTCCTTCCCCCTCCAAAGGCCTTAACTCTCATTTCTTTCTTTCACACTCTTCTTCCACTGACTTCCATTACCACCAGGAAGTTTCTGAGAACTCTGGATTTCATGGCATCCACCATTCTGATGCTCCTTCTGACTAAAATTCACATGAGAAAGTTTCAGTGGTTTCTGAAGTCAGTGTGGCTTCAATATGCACATCCTCTAGACTTTGTAGTTCCTTGTCTCAGACAGGAACTTCACTAGTAGATTCAGCAGTCGTCTCTGAATCCAGGGATCCCATCTCATCCCCCTCTTCCCTCTCAGGAATTGTTCACAGACGCTTCAGACATTGGATGGGGGGGCCACATTTGGCTTTCTAAAAGTTCAGAGGGTGTGGTTGCCTTGTCAGCAGAAGGAGCACATCAATGTCAAAGAGATGAGAGCTTTTCAGCTGGCTCTTAAGGCCTTTTATCCTCTTTTCTCTCCAGTACCGCTCAAGGTTTTCGCAGACAATACCACAGTGATGTGGTACATCAGCAAACATGGAGGAATGAGATCTTATCATCTTTGCCGGTTGGCACTTCTGGTATGGGATTTTGTTGGCAAGTATCAAGTGACTGTTCTGCAAGTTTATATCCCTTCCAGTCACAGCATTTGGGCAGATACTCTGTGCAGGTCCTTAACTCAGTCCCATGACTGGATGCTTCACAGGGATGTGTTTCTGGACATTATCCACTGGTGGGGTTCATAGGTTCATAAGTTCATTGGTAGGTACTAGGCTATCGGTCCAAGGGCCTACATAAGCCTAGCCAGCAAGGTTCCATAGCTTATGCCACCCAAGAAAGTTATTTTCCTGTGCCACTATCCAGCAGAGACACAGAAGTGATCCCCGTGGTGTATTTCCTATTTCCCATCCACTCATCAAGATTTTTCTTGAAGAGTGCTAATGAAGAACTTTGCTTGACATAGATGGGTAGCTTGTTCCAGAGTATAGCAAGTCTCTGGGACAGGAATCTATCCCTCCAGCATGTCCTGTTTATTGTGGTGACAAGGTTAAGGTCCCTAGAGCGTGTAGCTCAGAGGGATTGGGATTTCTTTAGGTGTAGCATGTCCAACAGCTCTGGGTTTGACATAGCTTTATATGTTAGGCAGAGATCACATCAGAGTAGGCGATATGCTGTATGATGATATGAGTAAAGCTGGAGTTTTTTGAGGTGGTCAGTATAGGGCATTTGTTTGAGGCCAGTAATCCTCTTTGTGAGGTACTTCTGTGGCCTTTCCAGCTGCTGCAGATGTCTTGTGAGGTACATTCCAAAAGGGGCATTGTACTCTATAATGGGTCTAATGAGTGACAAGTAGAGGCGAACAATGACCTCTTTTTTCCTGGATGAGAACCCTTTTATGATGAGGTGTGCCACGTAGAAGGACTTCCTGACTACTGTGGCGATGTGACTATCAAAGGAGAGACTACTGTCCACCTGGGTCCCAAGGTCTCTCATCACGCATTCTGTGTTAAGCAGATTGCTGTCTATGTGGTAGTTCATAGGTACAGAGATTTTACCAAAGGGGATGACACTGCACTTTTTGGCATTGTGCTTGAGGCCATGGCTCTGACACCAGGCATATGTCACAGTGAGGCCCTTCTGTAGGATGTCCACATCATTTGAAGACTTGACTATGGCTCCTAGTTTGCAGTCATCTGTGAACTTCATTAGCCAGAGGCCTTCTGTGTTAGCCTGTACTTCAGAGAAGTAGATACCAAACAGGAGAGGTCCCAGGACGGAACCCTGTGGTACTCCACTTGTCATTGCTTTGAGGTCATATTTGGAGTCTGCAACTTGACAGTGTGGGTTCTGTCAGTCAGCCAGTTGGTAACCCATCTTGTGACATAGGAATTTATACCTAGTTTAGTGAGTTTAGATATAATTCCAGAATGGGGGATGGTGTCGAAAGCCTTGGCGAGGTCAAGATAGGCTGTGTGAACCACCTTACCCTCATCCACGGCTTTGGTGACTGCCTCAAAGAAGTCGATCAGGTTCAGGAGGCATGATCTGCCTTTCACAAACCCGAACTGGGTGGGATCCAGAGTTTGGAGGTTACCAATGTCTTTGTTTGTGAGTTCCATGATGATACGTTCCATGGCCTTGCAGACCAGGCTCGTCAGGCTAATAGGTCGATAGTACCCAGGATCAGTGGTGGCTCCCCCTTTGTGAAGTGGGATAGCTGTTGCTGTGCACCATTCAGTGGGCACAAAGCCTGATGTGAGGCTATTATTGAACATGGTGCTTAAGTGGGAAGCCAGTTCGTTCTGAAGTTCATGTAAAACACAGCCTGGGATGTTGTCCGGTCCCATGGATGCTGTGTTTTTGGCTTTAGAGAGGGCAGCTTTTACCTGTGTAGTTGTGATTACAGGGACTCTGCATTCTTCCTGTATAGATATGGGCCCTTTAGGGGGTGAGAGGGGGGAGTTAAGTTAGCACTGAACCTATCTGCCAGGATGTTGGCAATATCAGTTGGTTCTGTAATTTTCTTGCGTTTGTGCTGTAACTCAGAGCAGATCTGGGTGTTGCCATCTAGATTCTTGACATAGCTATAGAATGCTTTGTGGTTGTCCTTGGATTTAGTGGCGATTTTGTTTTCATAGCTAGCTTTGGAGGATCTTATAAGGGATCTCAGCTTCTTACTGAGGCTGACCAGGGAGCTCCTCCACTCACGGGATTTTACTCTCTTTTGCAACAGTTTCTTCCTTCTATTGTACAGTTTGTTTATGGCAGGGGACCACCAGATTGGCTTCCTTTTTTGGAAGATAGCGTCTTGATTCTGTTTGGGATAGCATGATCCATGCACTCGTGTAAGTGCTTATAGAGTGCATCTGTGTAGGATTCAGCAGTTGTAACTGTATTGTCCATCTGCATGGGTGTCATGAAGTTCGCCACTTCTGTCTTAAGAAGCATGAAGTTGGCTTTGGAGTAGTTTTTTACTGTGGTTTCCTTAATGGGGGGTGGGGGTGGGATGTGGATATCAAGGGTGATAAGCTTATGGTCGGATCGGACCCATGAGGAGTTGACTTCAGATGTGGAACACCGGTCACTCATGTTGGTAATGACTAGGTCTAGGATATTGTTGCCCCTGGTGGGTGTGTGGATAAGTTGATCTAGGGCATTGGAGTTTATGAATTCCAGAAAGCGTTGAGCTAAGGAGTTGGTACACAAGTAGTTTTCCCAGTTAATGGTACTCCTCAAATGGATCTTTTGGCCTCCCCCCTCTGAACACACAACTTCCTCGGTTTTGTGCCAGAGTCCCAGGTCCTCTGGTGTGGTAGGTGGATGCCCTCTCATTTTCTTGGAAGGGGATGTTTCTTCATGCATTCCCTCCCCTTCCTCTCATTCTGAACGTTCTGCTCAAAATTCAACACTATGCTCCCAAAATCTTGTTGGTGACACCCCTTTGGCTGTGACAGCACTGGTTCCCTGTTTTGCATTTAGCCAGGGGCAATCATCACAAGTTACCTCACAGGGTGGATCTACTCTCACAAGACAAAGGGTCTCTCAAATATCCCCACCTGTCCACACTTCAACTGACACTGTGGGCGATAGGATTTTTATTCCTCATAGACACCTTTTTCTGAGAATGTGTTTCAAGTCCTGCAGGAGGCCAGGAAACCTACTACTACTAGGAAATCCTACTTATCCAAATGAAAGTGGTTTTCTATTTGGTGTCTCTCTCCTAACCTTGACCCACTTACTGTGGATGTTCCTTTGCTTCTTTCTTATTTATGTGAGTTGTAAAATACTGATTTGGCCTGTTCTTCTATTAAGGCCCACTTATCAGCTAGCTGATTGTCTGCCTTTTTCTCCTCCTTTAGCTTCTAGATTTGAGGTGAAACAATTTCTTAAAGGCATCCTTAATATTAGACCTCCCAGGAAGCCTGTTCCTCCTCCTTGGGATCCTAACTTTCTTTTGGAGAAGTTGACTTGGGCTCCTTTTAAGCCTGCTTCTTCACCTTCCTTGCAATATTGTTCCTGGAACACTATTCTTTTGTTAGCTCTTACTTCTGCCAGATGGGCATCTGAATTACAGGCCCTTATGTCTTGTCCTCCTTTTTTGATCTTTCATGAGGACATTGTACTTGCTCACTAACCCTTCTTTTATGCCTAAGGTGGTTAATGAGCTAATCACAAACTGACAATGAGAGGATGCTGCATACTTTGGATTCACATAGGCAGCTCAAGCTTTTTTTGAATAAAATTAAGGCTGTTTGAAAATCTGATCAGTTATTTATTTCTTTTCATCCTAGATTTTTGGGACTTGCTGTATCCAAGCAAACTATTTTTTTCTTGGATTTCTAAGGCAATTTCTTTTTGTTATACTTTTCATGGCAACAGCCTTCCCTTTTCAGTCAAGGTTGATTCTACTAGAGCTGTGGCTTCTTCTGGTGCTTTTTTCAAGGGATACTAATTCTATTCTTGAAGCAGCTACCTGGACTTCTGTGCATACCTTTACAAAGGATTACAAGTTGGATGGTATCTCTAGACCTAGGGCTGGTTTTGCCAGTGCCATTCTTCATGGCTTTTTAGGGGACTCTTCTGCTCCTTCCCCCTCCCTAGTTTCCTCTTTAGATTTGGCACTTTCCCAAATGTTAAGAATACTGCAGCTGTGAATGTAAGGACATAGTACAGTTTTGTACAATCTTACCATAATGGTAGATGTCCTTGACTTCACTGCTGTGATATTCACTCCCTCCCTACTTCTACCTAGTCCTTTGCCTTCCTGGATGTACAGATTACCACTTGGGTTCCTTGGACTGGTGTTCCTACTGGGGCAATCAGTTTGGACTATGGTAATTCTCAGCATCACCTTTATGCTCTATGCTACGTAAGGAATGTTTGTGTGATGTGCAGCATAACTTTAAAGCAACAGAAGTCTTTGGTAGACTGGCCAGGCATTGGTCTTCCACAGCAGGGAATCCCACATGTTAAGAATACTGCAGCAGTGAAGGCAAGGACATCTACTATTATGGTAAGATTTTACACAACTGTACTTTACTGGTGATAAGTGGATTGAGGACCTGGCCTACTCCGACCTACACTATGGACCCATGCTAATAGTGGGAGGAGTGCGTGTGCCCCTATTGGCCAGTGTGTGCCTGCCATAAAGGCCAACAACCCTCTTCAATAAGTTACTGGCTGGCCAGTAGCAAAAGCTGGATGTAAAACCATTCAGCCTGCCAAACATGAACTGAGAATTGCTACACTTAATGTAGGTTCACTGACAGGACTCAGTTTGGAATTGGATGACTTGATGATATGGAGGAGGCTGGACATCCTATGTATCCACAAGACAAGATGGAAGGGCAGTGCAGTGAAACCACTTGGTTTGGGATCCAGAGTCTACTACGCAGGAGGAGGACAGGTGAGAAATGGTGTGGGAGCTGTGGTGACAGAGAGGCTTCAGAAGGCAGTGAGGGATACCATGAGAATTAGTGACAGACTCATGGCCCTAATGATAAGGCAGTACTCATAATGTCAACCTATGCCCCACAGCAGGGTTGTGATAGTGAGGAAAAGAGTGCACTCGGACACCAGCTGCAGCATCTACTAGATAAAGCAGGACAACAGGAATTGGTTATGATAACGGGCAGCTTGAATGCTCAGGACAGACAAAACAGGATATGAGGACTGCCTGGGTCCACATGGGTGGGGAAACAGGAATAAATAAGGAAAGAAAATTCTAGACTTCAGGTAGACTTCCTCCTAGTAAGGAAAGGGCACTAGGGTAGAATCAATGATACCAAAGTCATCCCAAGTGAAAGAGTTGGCCCACAGCATAACCCACTGGTTGCCACAATCAGCTGCAAGCAGTGGTCGAGAAGGCTATAAGGTTAACAGATACAAGGCTGAAGACTTGGAAGTTGACTGGAGAGAAAGCAGAACAGTTCAAGGAATTACTCAGTGCTCTAGCACTCCAAGAAAGGAGGAAATAGGTGAAGTTGAAGAAGAATGTCAGCGCCTTAAAACAGCATGTGTGAGGACTACAGAATAAATTTGTGGCTGAACCAGATATGGAAATAAGGTGCATAAGGAAAGCTGGTGGTGGGATGCAGAAGTCCAGGAAGTCATCAAAAGAAAGAAGGAGTGCAGAAAAAAGAAGCTAAGAAAGGAGTTGCAGTAGGAAAGAACAGGGCAATGGAGGTGCTCTATCAGATTCTGGAAAGTGACTTCGTAGGTGGCAGAAAGAAACTATATCAGGTTATCAGGTTGCCATGCAAAGAAAGAAAGATAAAGAAGATAGTCAGATACCCTTCATAAGGGATGCCAGCAACAACCTGCTCGCAAGTCCACAGGACAACAAAGGCAGATGGAAGACGTATTTCCAGCTGCTTCTGAATGAAGAAAACCCCATAGTAGCTGTACTTCCCCAGAAACAGCCTACAATGACAGAAGAAGAGAAGCCCACCTTAGAAGAAGTAAGGATAGCACTAAGGAAAATGAAATCAGGGAAAGCAGGAGGCTCAGATGAGGTCACAGCAGATATGATAAAGATGCTGGGTGAGATCCTGAGGGTACTCATAGCAGTGTGGAGAGAAAGACGTATCCCAGATGACTGGAAAATAAGCATACTCATACCAGTTTACAAGAACAAAGAGGACATCTACAACTGTGGGCAGTACAGAGGCATCAAACACCTATCATACTGAATGAAAGTTCTGGAGACAGTGACTGATAAATGGATACGCAGAGTAGTAGTAGAAAGTAAGACAGGAAATGAGCAGTTCAGATTCAGATTATGATAAAGCACAACTGACCAGATGTTTGCAGCGAAACATATAGTTGAGAGGAAGCTAAAGATGAGGAAAGAGTCCAACTGGGCATTCCTAGACTTGGGGAAAGCATATGACAAGGTCCCAAGAAAGCTGATTCTGGCAGTACTCTGGTGGTTCGAAGTCCAAGAAACATTGGTAGAATTAGTGCAGGCTATGTACAAGGATCCAATTACTCAAGTACGAACAGTGTTTAGACTCGCAGACAGGTTTCCAGTGGGAGGGGTGTACATCAGGGTTCAGCTCTGAGCCCACTTCTGTTCATACTGGTGATGGACTACATTAGCAAACAGATTGGAGGGGACAGATAAACAAATGTGCTGTATGCAGATGATGTAGCATTACAGGCAGACACTTAGCAAGAACTTCCGCAAAGGATAGGGGAATGGAATGCAAAACTGAAGGCACATAGGATGAAACTAAGCACAGATAAGACAGTGGCAATGGCAGCAAACTGTGGAAATCAGAAGAAGCTGAGAATTGAGACAGAAGGGAAGATAATGGAACAGGAAAAGAGCTTCATGTATCTGGGTGGGGTGGCTGAGGATAAGGGAAGTCTGAATGAAGAGGTCAAAGCTAGAATCAGAGGGGCTGCTGCCAAGTGGCATAGAGTTTCAGGTGAAGTCTATGACAGAAGAATGCCAAAGAAGCTGAAAAGTAAGGTGTACAAGACAGTGATGCAACCAGTACTACTGTATGGTACAGAAACCTGGACAGTAAAGACAGAGCAGATAAGGAAGCTAGATGTGATGGAAATGAAGTGCTTGAAGAGGGTAGTAGGATATGCATTGTGGGACAGACTAAGAAATGAAGACATAAGAGCAGAAGCCAAAGTAGTCCCAATTGCAGAAAAGATCAAATAGAACAAGATTACTGTGGTTCAGACATGCGCAAAAAAGCAGAAGATAATCTGGGGAAGAACATTTGGAACAGACAGGAAGAAGGTAAAAGGAAATGAGGGCATCCAGCAAAGAGGTGGATGGATTATGTGAAAGAAGATCTGTGACAGTTGGGCATGAGTGTCGAAGAAGGCAGGAGTGCGGCACTTGAATCTGGAGAGATGGTAACAGTTAACATGATACAATACCCCGACCCCATGTAGAAATAAGGGAAAGGGGGGGGGGGTGATGATGATCAAGTAAATGAAGAAGGCTTGCTTTCAAGAAGCCCATAAATACAAAGATATTTGCTGGGTAAATATGACCAGTTTGAAAAGAAAAGGTCACTAATTTAATAGTCTGATTTAACAAAGTAGGCTGAAACATATAGATATGTGCAAAACATGTCCAAATTTGTGAGGACTAGATCAAAGATATTGAGGCCCCTTACAGGATATGTATTTGTAAAAGGGTTAGTGCTTATAATGTCTCGGAAGAAATGGGCATTCTGACCATTGGCAGTGCAGTTCAACTTTTTTATTGATGGTTAGTTGAAGTCTTGCAGTAGAAATGTGTTGGGTTTAATGGGAATTTTAACTACTATGTTAAGCAATTGTGCTCAGAAGGAGATACAGAGGATGTTCTATAGCTAGTTATGAAGTCACAATTAGCCTTTTTTATGGTGATTTGGACTTTTAGGAGTTCAAGCTTGGTGTCTCAAGGACTCTGTAATGAGATGATATCCTTGACAAAAAACTTATACTCCCTCACAAATGCCAGTAGGTCTGAAGACACATAATAGTAATTATATCCAGAAAAAGATGACTTGCTTTTCACTGCTCTGAAACCAGGTCTCTACAACTGCAATAAAGGAATGTGCTCAAGTTGCAGAAGAACCTCAAGTTCAGGCATGTTTTGTTAAGGTTCCTGGCAATGAGCTGAGCCACATTAATGTGTTCTAAATTATAATTGTGTTTATTTATTTATTTTACATTTGTTACCGGGAAAGTCCGACTGGACAGGAAGCCCATTTTCAGCGGAGGCCTGGGAAGTGAAGCTCCACTACATTAAATCTAATAATGCATACAGCACATATAGCAGTACAACAGCACAACAGCAAAGAGATACAAACTGACTGTGATCTAAACTCTAATACATCTAGTAGTAATTACATCTATTAATACGTAAAACACACATATAACAGTACAGGAAAACAGCAGTAAATGGATACTAACTGACTATGAGCTAAACTATAGTAATCCTAGTAGCAATTATAGCAATAGTTAACTAATAGTCCAAGATATTAAGGAATATTAGTGAAATAAGTGATGTTTTAATGTATAATGTATAATAATGTATTATGTTTGAATGTCTAACTGATGGACTCTGCCTAAAATGCACAATCAAACAGCAAAGGCTTTAGCCAGAATGCTAAATCCTTGGTAAGAGAGATGCAGACCATCTCTGGCAAAACTGAAAGACTTATCAGTCATTTTATCCCAAGCTGATACATACTGGATCTCCTCAGAATGACTCCAGCTACACAGTCCATTATTAAAGCCAAGTAACACTGAAATGAAATGCATAGTTAGTAATACTGAGGTTATGTACTTGGGATATGTTATATGATGGGGATTAATTAAGTGCCAGAGAATGAGACAGAGAGAGAGAGTGAGAGAAAGAATACAGGCTGTGAAAGAACAGCCAACCCCTCTGTCCAAAAAGTAGGGACTATCCTATGATTTGCAAGCTATAGAATGATTATACCAGATTTAGCTAATCTAGTCTGTCCCTTAAGCAAGTTATTGAAAGGTAAAATGCTGGAAAAGGTCAGATAGAACCTAGAAACTGATGAGAAATAAACAAAGCCTATATGCTGAGCTAGTTCTGAAGTCCTCTGACCTTTCCGAGCCTTTCACTGTCTACACTGATGCCTCAAATGTGCACTAGTGTTAAGTGTTTACTCAATCTACTTGAGCAAAAGAAAAAGAAAATGAAGTAGCACTGATAACAGATACTCCTCCATTGAAAGTAAATACCTAGCAATAAAGTGGGTCTTGGGAACCCTATGAGACTATCTGCTAAATGGAGAACAGACATTTTTTTATGGCTCATACCTATGCCTTCAGTGGCTTCATCAGTGGGCAAAAGGTAATGAGGACACAGGCAACCTGACAAGCCTGCACCCATCACAATTCAGCTTTGCTAAGGGAAAGTCATGTCTATTAAATCTGGTGAACGTCTTTGAATGGGTCACCAAAGCAATGCATAAAGGTGACACTGTGCACACAGCTTACCTCGACCTGGTCAAGGTTTTTGATACAATGCCCAACTCAGACATTATAGACAAGTTCACTAATTTAGGTATAAACCTTTTTATCACCCACTGGACAGCCAACTGGCTCACTGATAGGACCCAGGAGGTCAAAACAGGTGAGGCCACCTCCACCTATAGGCCAGTGACTAGCAGCATACCTCAGGGCTTGGTACTGGGCCTACTCCTTTGTGGCATCTATGTCTCTGAAATGAAAGCAGATTTTGAAGGTTTATGGCTGACAAAGTTTGCAGATGATTGCAAACTGGGGTTATCATTGATTTCCCTGCAGAAAGGCCTATTTGTGACTAACTTATGGTGCCAAAGCCATGGTGTTAAACTCAAAGCTAAGAAATGCATAATTGTACCATTTGGGAAGCTATCCCAGCTAATTACCGTGCTGATAATATGGCCCTAAGAGTTGACCCAGTGGTCAGGGGTCTGGGTACCCACATAGACAGTAGCCTTACCTTCCACCACCATGTGACCACAGTGGTGAAGAAATCCTTTTATGTTGCGCAGCTTATAAGTAAAGGCATTGCATCTAGGTCCAAAGAGGTCATTATACAACTGTACACTGCCCTTATCAGACCAATCATAGAGTACAATGCTCTTTTCAGAATGTATCTGACCAGGCATATGCAGCAACTAGAGTGGCCTCAGAGGTTCCTTACAAAAAGAATACAAGGAATAACAAACTTGCCTTACAGATGTTACCTTAAAGCCCTTACCCGCTACTCAGTCACCTATAGATTGTTGAGGGGTGATCTATGCCTGGCTTACAAGGCATCTGCAATCCCCACACTTAGGAATCTCCTGCATATTTGTAAGTCAAACAGTACCAGAAAAACAAGGTGTAGGGATCTGAATTTTGTCCATGACTTAAACAGAACATACTGGAGAGACAGATATGTGGCATAGAGACTGCCCCTCCTATGGAACAGGCTTCCCATCAATGTAAAGCTAAGTTTGGTTATTATCCAATTTAAGAATAACCCAGACCAGTGGATGGGGAGTCGGAATTTTCACCAGGCCTGGCACCTGTTCCCTTATGAGCAGAGATATAGCTTATAAATGTCTGTCCACAAATCTCCTATTTGGATACGAGAAGTCATTGTTCTTTCAGGAAAACTTAGCAAGGCTTAGAAAGGTCCCCCCAGATTGTTAGCCTAGTAACAATCTATGAATCTATGAATAAAAGGAAGGCAATGTCAAGCTTTATCAGTAGGTCATAACCTTACAACTGTTCCACTTGAAAATTAGCACCTCCTTGGTTTTCACACAACAATTCATATGGTCTGGCTACAGCAGAACTTCCTGTGGTCTTGAAATTAGCAGTTTCAATCTGATGGATTCATGTGTGACATACCGTAATGCCTCTATTGGGAAATAATCAGCAGACGGCACCAACAGGAAAGTCAAGTCACTTATGGACACAAAAGCATGTGTAAGAGGAGCATCTAAAAGAAAAGAACATGTTTAAATAGCAGAAAATGCATACAAGCAGGAATTAAGACCAGTCCTTCTTAAGTGGCTTACCTAGAGTGCCAGGTAAAGAGACACATATAGAAACTGGTACTTACATAAAAGCAATGAATTCACAATATTACAGGAGCTGCTGTTAAAGAGTTCAGAGAAGTTTGGCGGCTTTTCTGTAAAAAAGAGATGAACTAAGGCCAAAGAGTTTACATTCTAGATGGAGAATCTGCATTTGGAGTCTCGGATACTCTGCCAATGAAAGTCTTGGTGGTTGTGATACAGACATACTATCATTTAGGATATGTGAGTCAAATACTTTTGGTATTGTTTAACCAAAAAGGTATCATCTGTGAGAATTTGAGATTTTATTTCTGTGCCAGAGACTTTTTTACTATATTTGTATACCTAAGACTTTATTTGTGCACCCCAGACTTTATATTTTTATTTATATAACTAGACACTAGCTATAGAAGCTGGTGTCTGTATGCCTAAGACATGAACTTGCTTGTTCAGAAGGCACTAACTAAAAGCTGTACATATCACCAATTTAAGTCCTAGGGAGAAGATACTTTATGTTACTTGTTGTATTTTGTTTTATGAGTGTTAACTGAACATGGACACTTGTAAAGGCAGAGTTTGTATTGTTAGTGTATGTTGATAACACTTTTTGAATTACTGTTAAAACAGCAGATGTTAAACCAAAATACTATTTTCATGAAATGCTCCACTAAAGAAAATACTTTACGTTTCTACCTGTTGCTACCCCTTTTGGTGCATTCTGGCAAAGTCTGCCCACACTTTCTATTGTTTAAATAACAACACTACTTTTCCTAAGCATTTTGGTGTGTTTGCTGCCTGAAACTTCTATAATATATATACATTGTAGCATAGCATGGAGGTTGTCACCAAACAGAAGAAGTGTACAGATAGTAGTGTAAGTAGTTGTAAATATACAAAGCTCACTATAAACAGAGTGATAGCGCATTAAATTAATTGCATGTTTTGCTAAGTGTACATGTTACTATAATAGCACTACCTGGCTGTATCAGTTGGACTAGTTCCCTTTAATGACTTGTTGGTTATAATATAAAAAGAAGGCTGAGAAAAGTGCAGTTAGACAGCATTTGGACTTTGTATGGAAAGGGACTGTGAGTCCAGAGCAGCATCTCTGGGAGAAAGAACAGGAAGATGGAAATTATTCCTATCAAAAGGAATCCAGAGCAAGAGAGACAGAGAGATGCAAATAGAGACGACTTCACAGAAGAATAAGACCGAGCCAAAGGCACTTGCAGTACAGTTAGTTAAACCATAATATAGTGTTTTGTTTAAAGATCATGTGTAATTTGCACTTGCATATAGCAAACTCTACTATTTTTATAAAGACCGGTGGTCTTAGTTGCATTGATCTTCCATACTAGTGGATTATGGCAGGCATTTTAATACCAGTTATTAGTGTTAATGCCCAAAGACCTATGACTATAAAACAAAGTGTTTTAAAGAGACAGACTGTTATATATATATATATATATATATATATATATATATGTGTGTTACCTGATAACGCCGAAACTGCAAAATGCCGACAACAAGAACACCGACACCAGAAGATCGGCAATGGACATGATCGACAGTTGAAAATCCCGACGCTGAGAACACTGACATGTGGGTTAGGGTTAGGGGCGGATTAAGTGAGTTAGGGTTAGGACGCAGGTCAGGTGAGTGTGCGATAGTGACATACTGTAGGGATAGGGGCGGGTTAAGTGAGTTAGGGTTAGGGCGCGGGTTAGGTGAGTGTGCGATAGTGGCGGACCTTAGGGTTAGGGTTTGGGTTAAGGTTAGTGCATAGATAGTTGTGTATGTAAGGTTTAGTGTAGGTTTGTAAGGTTTTTGGTGTTCTTATGTTGTGCGTGTGCTTTTTGGAGAGGGGATTTGTTTTGTTTGTTGATTGTCGGGATTGTGGTTTGTCGGGCGTGTGAAGTTTTGTGTTTTTGAACTTTCAGTTTTGTGGTATTGGTGATTTCATTGTCAGTGTTTTCGCATGTCGGTGTTATCAGCTAGACCCATATATATATATGTATATATATATATATATATATATATATATATATATATATATATATATATATATATTCATATATATATATATATATATATATATATATATATATATATGTAAGGTTTACTATCATATAATCGAAGATCAAAACAAAATCCGTTCACATCTGCAAATCAGATGTGCAAAGTTTGAAATGCCAAGTATGTCAGAATGTTGAAGTGCCCACACCAACATCTTCGAATTCGCAATCTTGAGATTCACTTAAGCAGTCTCTAGTGCACACTATGAAATGTCATCTTTTTGCAGGGGGCTATGCCCCCTTCACCCCCCCACACCGCTGCAAATAATATATTCCAACTCCGAGATCGCTGCAAATAATATATTCCACACCGCTGCAAATAATATATTCCAACTCCGAGATCGCACTACAGCAGGGAAAAGGGTAATTTCCTGATCCCCACTTTACCACAATCTGTATTCAGAATGCCGAAGACAGGTGTGCGAATGCACTGTGGAATTCACGCATCTGAACACTCGCACTTGTGCAGGATAGATGAAATGGGAATCGTCCAACTGTTGTTTGACATTCCCATTTCCGTCTAATGGTACTCAGCATTTTGATAGTAAATCTAGATATATATATATATATATATATATATATTTTTTTTTTTTTAGCAGTGTGTACAGTCATGTTCCAAGATGAATACATTAGAACAGCTACTAAACAACATAGGCGGCGCAGTGGTGCAGCGGTTAATGCTGTCGCCTCACAGCAAGAGGTTCTCTGGTTCGATTCTCTGCCAGGGTGCCTTCTGTGTGGAGTTTGCATGTTCTCCCTCTGTTCGCGTGGGTTTCCTCTGGGTACTCCGGTTTCCTCCCACATTCCAAAGACATGCATCTGGAGCATTTCTCCCCGGGCCTCCGCTGAAAACAGGATCTGTGGAACCTAGTCGGACTTTCCCGGTCAACAAATGTTAAATAAATAAAAATAAAATAAATAAATAAATAAGCATAGTGCCTACAGCTAAATGGATAGTCATCATACCTAAGTCAATGGCTACCTCAAGGACAAGGTCACCATTAAAACAGCTTATCTGGAAGGAAGACCTCAAGCCATATCTTACCTCCTTTGAATGGTATGCCAAGTGAGAGAAAGATGAGATCAAGTTGGTTGTGCGGATATCTTGTTAACCAAGTTAAGTGGAAAACCACTGAGACTATTTATGGACATAAAAAAAAAAAAAAAAAACTAATGTTTACAGAAAATATCTGTGGTGGCTGCAGTGGGGCAGTGGTTAGCATTGTCACCTCATAGCAAGAGTTTCTCCTGTTCAATTATTGAATGGAGTGCCTTCCTTGTGGAGTCTGCATTTCCTCTCTCCAGTCAAGTGGGTTTTCTCCGGGTGCTCCAGTTCCTCCCACATTCCAAAGACATGCAGTAGGTGGATTGGACACTCTAAATTGGCCGTAGGTGCGAGTGTGTGCAAGTGAGTGGTGCAAATGACCTACTGCGGCAGGGCTAGTCAACCAGCGGTGTAAACCTTGGCTCGACATAATTGTCACTATGGAAGTGACACCCCGACCCCATGTGTAAAATGGGAAAAGGGGTTGAGGATGGATGGATGTCAGTCAGAAATATTTTATTTGCCAGAGATCTGGGCATTTTCTTATAAGAAAATGATAAAGACACAATTATATGACTCAAAGAACATAATTATTTTATATAGTTACATCCTGGGGGTTAACATGACAAAACTAAAATGACAGAAACAATACCAGTTGACAAGTAAAAAAAAAAAATCACTAGCTGACATTTTTAGAAATTTGTGTGTCAAACTGTCCCTAAAGACTTTGAACATTTTGTTGATTTATTGGAAAGATTGTTATGCTATAAAACTATGAATAGAGATGAGCAGTTTAGAACAGTTTAGACCCACAGTAAAACCTGTATGAGTTGTTGGCAACAGACAGAAAGTAACAGCTGTATACATATTACATTTTACATGCAAAAAGTGGTCACATAGCTAGATTTTGAACTAATAATAGCAACACTGTTGTACCTCTGAATAGCATGATACCGATAAAGTCATGCCTACAGACTGTGACGAAGCATTTATTAGGATGCTTGAAACTGAATTATGTTACTGTCCTGCTGCAAAATGAAGTACAATGTCTTAATTGACTGGTATAATTAGGCATTTTTAAAAGCACGGTATATATGTAAGAAGAAACTCTTACTAAGAAAATGGTATGCGTTTACGGTTACAGGAAATGGTATCCCATTTGTCTGACTGAAGTACAAATGCTATTAGGAAAGGTAATCCATCCTGTTGTGATCACTTGGAGTTTAATGCATTACATGTTAATAAGGAAAAATATTCCTCACATTAAAGATTTGCAGATGCAGTCATGGATGCAATGGAAAAGGGTAGTTCTTTTGATAGCCCACCATATCATCATCATCATCATCATCATCATGGGAAGGGGAAGCAGCAAGTAAATAAACTTACAGTTATGCCTCTGCTAAACTTGCAATTTAAGTGACAGCAGTCACCAAGCATGCACTGAAGTATATGGACCCAACAAAGATCTAAGTATGCTGTTGCAAGCATCATAAAAGTACAGCTACTTGATTAGGAACAGAGTCAGAGGAAGACTATACACCATTTAAAGAGACTTGTCAGTATTTCCTATAACAGGGAAGCTTGCAGAAATAAAATTTATGTAAGGGAAAGACATGCACACTGAGGTATTGCAGTCTGATGTAATAATACATTAGTCAGCTACAGCAGAACAAGTAAAAAGATGTGATTTGCACAACAAGGTAGCACAGCTTGTGTTGTAAGGCAGACAGTAGAAATGTTGCAGTTTGCAAATATTGCAAAGCAGAGAGTAAAAGCATGCAAATGTTGCAACACAAAGAGTAAGAGAAACTACCAGAAGTGAAGAGGAAGGTTCACTCGGTGAGAGAGTGTATTCTAAGGCAGTGAAGTTAAGAAGTGAGGAAAATACACCACTTGATCTGATTTTAGACTTTCTATCAAGTTAAAAGATAAAGTCCCAAGAAGGGAAAATTCTAAGTAGTAAGTTGGTGCTGAGGGGAGAAATGGAGCAACAATAATGACTCTGATAGGCTAGTTAAAGAAGAAGAAACAATTCCATGTTTAAAGTTACAAACTCATTTCTATCAGTACAAAACAGAAAAGTAAAATAAGGGTTATCTCTAAGCAATACCTATGCATATGTTTTTATTTGTTATTTTTATTCACCTATTAACTGGTTAAGACCACGAGACACAAGTGCTGTTTTTCAGGGGTGACCAGGAAGCACTGTATGATAAAATAACTTGCTCAGAATCACACAGCTGGCAAATCTAAGTAGAAGGAATCAAATCCTGTACTACAGGAATGTAGCTAAATGATAGCTGAAAGATTTAATCCTCTGTGCAATCATATGCTATGAGAAACCCTTCTACTTAAAGAACAGAGCGGGAGTAGAGAACCAAAATCTGGTCTGTTCAATTAAGTTAATTTAAATACTGAATTTGTTCCGTTTTAACTTCGGGTAATATTGCAATCTGTAATACTTAATTATTAACGTAATGGTTATTTACACTTTGCAGATGCATTATAGTTTAATTCACAAATTTCTTTAAGTGCGTGTGTATGTATATGTATGCATATATATATATATATATATATATATATATATATATATATATATATATATATATATATATATATATATATATATATACCCCACACACACACACACACACACACACACACACAGATGGACACGTATATGTGTGTGTGTTCTGTGTATGTATATAAGATCCCTTTTTCTGTATCTACCTACTTGTGTATGCAAATAATGAGGTCACATGCTGCTCTGTTTTTTATGACTAGATATAACATTCAGGTCTACCAATATTGTGTCTATGGAGATATTCTGAACCTTTGAGCTCTTATCTGCACCACACATCAAAGGTCAAATTTTATTGTACATTTTTTTGCCATCTTAAGAATGGAAGTTATTATTATGGCCATTTTCTCAGCTCAAACTATTCACCCATGGAAGGATAGAAAGGGCACTATTGGGAACAGGGCCAGATAAAGGCAATAGCTGATGGAACTGGCACTCCAAGCCATATACTGAAACACGGCATTTGTTTTTCTCTTCCCCACCCACCATTTTTATTTATTGATTTATTTATTTATTGTTGTTTCTATAAAAAAAAAGCCCACCTTGGGCTGGTTGTATGCACTATTCTGCAAATGTTTATGTTCCCAGCTATCACTTTGGAGAATTTGTACCAGATGTTTGCAGAGCACCTCAAAATTGGTAGTCTGTCCTCTGGATGTGTAATCACAATACATGAGGGGACTACAGTTCTGAAAATGCATTGTGCACCCTCTGTGAAATATATGTCGCATGTCTGCACACATTTACTTGCAGGGCTTTTTCATGACTGACGACAGCTGTCAACAAACAAGTGACTGGCATGTGTCAGAACAAAGAAAAAAGCAATGAGATTTATTTTATTCCTCAACAAACATTCTATATATAACAGGTGGGACATACAAGGCCATGGTTGCCTCTCAGCTTTTAAGTAATTTATTTTATTCCTGTCATATAAATAAACAGATTACAAAATAAGAGGTATTTCTTGTTATCTCAGTGTATTCAGTGCATTGATCTTAGTTCATCTCATGACTGGATGAAGTAAATGTCATAAGTGTGTGTGTCTCTGTGTGAAGGGATGGTCAAAAATGTTGCATCAAAGAAGTGCAAGGGTAGTGTTACGCATGCATCAGTTGTACAACTGTCAGTGGTGTGGACTGCCTGGTATCATGCCATTGTACATACATCTAATGCACTACAGCTGAGAGATGCATATCACATCACTTGTGAATGTATGTACACTGACAGATGCACACTGCATCACTTGTGAATGTATGCACATGGAGAGATGCACACCCCATCACTTGTGAATGTATGCACATGGAGAGATGCATACCACATCACTTGCGAATGTATGCACATGGAGAGATGCACACCACATCACTTCTGAATGTATGTACACTGACAGATGCACACTGCATCACTTGTGAATGTATGCACATGGAGAGATGCACACCACATCACTTGTGAATGTATGCACATGGAGAAATGCACACCACATCACTTGTGAATGTATGCACATGGAGAGATGCACACCACATCACTTGTGAATGTATGCACACTGACAGATGCACACTGCATCACTTGTGAATGTATGCACACTGACAGATGCACACTGCATCACTTGTGAATGTATGCACATGGAGAGATGCACACCACATCACTTGTGAATGTATGTACATTCTTATCCTTCTTGGAGAGACTGTCAAGACAGACAGAAATTGATAGAGTAGCCTTAGAGAAGAGTAATAGTCTTAAATCTTTTTGGACAATTACTGACTCCTTTTGCTAACAAGGCTGAAAATATGGTCATAATACCATTAAACTAGAAAGTGATTTTGAAGAACATACCTGCTATTGCCTCATATATTTGTCCAGCATGTCCCCCCAACTATTTTTGACTTTTTTTTGTAGGTTATTGAGGATAATAGTCCATCTGTAATGCCAGTCATTATAGCTTATATTCGAGATTCCACAGAAAACAAATGTCATGAAAAAAACTGCCATTTTATTAACTTTTATTATTTATTTATTTTATTTTATTTACATTTGTTGACCGGGCTAGTCTAACTGGATACATGTCCATTTTCAGTAGAGGCCCGGGAAGAAAACCTCCAAGCAGACAGGTAACAACAATGATATAGAAAAGCTATAAACATATACAGGTAATACCACTATTTGGGATGTTAGGAAAACAGGATGATCAAGAACAAATTTACAATAAATGAAAAAGTGTAAACATTTTTTTTTTTTGGACAACATAGCACTGCAGAAAGGCCAATAATTAGTAATAAAGTACCCTGGAGAAAAGAAATAAAAGGGATGGCAGGAATGCGTAAAGGTGGAGAGATCAGTCAGGGTTAGTGCAGGGGCAGAGCCAGTGAGTTTTAAAATGTTCTTTGAGATGTTTTTTTTAAAAAGATGTGTGGAAGATAGAGTAGAAAGTTCACTTGGAAGCTGGTTCCAGGCCTTGCCAACAGTGTTAGCAAAAAGAGAGTCTCCAGCTTTGTTTTTAGATTTAATAGAGGAAACTAGGAGCTTATTGGCTGAGCAAAGAGTAGAAAGGTTTTTGTAAGGGGTAGTCAGATTATTGAGGATTGGGATGTTATTAGGGTGGAAAAGTATCTTTTGGGTTATAGTAAGTTGATGATGGAGTAGTTGGTGCTGTAGTTCTAACCATCCCAATTGTTTGAGGTTGAGACAGTGGTGTGTTCTAAAAGGGTTGCTGGTAGCAAATCTGGCTATGTTATTATAGCTAGTGGCAAGTTTGTTAAGGTTGCTTTTGGAAAGGTTAGTATAAATGGCAGAGGCATAAAGCAGGGTAGAGGTCAGATGAGTTTGGGCTATAGTGGTTCTGGCTGTAGGTGTGAAGAAGGGTTTGATTCTATTCAGGGAACCCAGTTTTTTGTTGACAGATTTTATGGTAGTGTTGATATGATCGTCATAGCTAAGGTTGTTGTGAATGGTTATGCCTAGGAGACGGGTTGTGGTATCAGGGGATATTGTGGTTCCATTGTTAGAGGTTATAGTGAAGTGAAATTGTGGTGATTTAAGAGTGGGAGTGAAGAGTAATAATTTTGTTTTTTTTTTTGCATTCAGGAGGAGGCAGTGTTGCATGAACCAATTTTCAACAGTATGAAATACAGACTGGGTGAGGGTTTGGAGTGTGGTTGGGGACCTAGCAGAGCAGATTAAAGTAGAATCGTCGGCATACTGAATGCAGGTGGCTTGAGGAATTGTAGTGTTTAGGTCATTAATAAACATTGAAAAGAGAAGAGGGCCTAGGATGGAACCTTGAGGTACTCCAAGGTTTATGGGGAGGGGAGTTGACAGCATGTTATCCCAAAGGACTGCTTGATGACGGTTGTTTAAGTAGGATTTAAACCAGAGTAATGCCTGTGCGTCCAGTGAATGTGCTTTTAATACCTCTAAAAGCAGATTATGGTTGACCATATCGAAGGCTTTTGAATGATCGATAAATAAAGCGGAGGAAAGAGTGTTATTGTTACGATTTTTGTTTATACGGTCAGAAAAGGATAGCAGGGCAGTTGTACTATGGGATGGTCTGAAACCATGTTGGCAGTTGGCAAGCAAATTGTTGTGGAGAAGATGGTCAAGTAGTTGTTGGTGGATACATTTTTCCATTATTTTATCTATAGGAGAGAGTAAGGCAATAGGTCTAAAGTTAGAAATGTCAGTTGATATCCCACCTTTGTGTAAAGGAATGATGTGAGATGCCTTCCATATAAGGGGGATTTTACTTTCTGAAATAGTTCTATTAATAAGGATAAAAATAGGGTAGGCTATGACTTTAGCTGCTATTTGCAGGTATTCTGCTGGTATACAGTCAGCAGAGGGGGTGCATGGCTTGAGTTTTAGAAGGAGGTTACTAATGAGAGATGTAGGAACTGGTTGTATGTGAAAAGAAGGAATAGAGTTTGATGTGGTATTAGATGGGAGGGAGCTAGTGGGTGGTAGAGAATTAGCTAGCAATTGTATGGTTTCAATAAAGTAGTTGTTAAAGGAATCAGCTATTAGTTTAGGGTTATTTTGGGTGATCCCTGATGGGGTGGGAGACTTGGTATGCCCTGGATGAAGTAGTTTGTTCATAGCTGACCAGAACTTTTGTGGTTTTTGTTTGTGGGTTTGTTGGAGGTGAATGTAAAAGTTTCTTTTATCTAGTAGGGTGTCTTTTTTTGTAGCATTTCTTAATTGCTTAAAGTAAAGGTGGTCAGACAGGCTTTTAGAGGCTCTCCACTTGGCCCAGATTTTATTTCTTAGGAGGATTTTTTGCTTTGTTTGTTTTGTGAGCCAAGGGGCAGTTTTGGTTTTTATTCTGGATGAGCGATGGGGGGCATGGAAGTCAAGGATTTGGAGGAATTTGGTATTAAAGTAGGTAACTGCTTCATCAAGTGGAAGATGAAGCAGTGGTGACCAGTCGCAAGACTTCAGTTCTGTTTGGAAGTTCTCAGGGTGAAAGGTTTTTTTTGAGCGGGAGGTTTCAAAAATAGTAGGATTGGGTCTATGAAGTTTTTGTTTAATTATGTAAGTAAGAGCATGGTCACTGATGTCATCAGGAAGGGTTCTTGGCTTAATCATCCCGGATGATTGTTTATGAGAATCCAGTCAAGTAAGGTTTCCTTACCACTTTGTTTGTGGATTCTCGTAGGGGTGGATATCATTTGTGAGAAACCAAAAAGATTTATGTGGTTAATGGGATTTGGGGACCTGCAAGTAGACCAGTCTATATTAAAGTCACCTATGACAATGGTTTCCTGGGGTAGGTGTAAAGATAGGCTACTAAGTATATTTTCCAGAATACTGATATTGTTTCCTGGGGGAAGGTAGGAACAGATTATGTAGATGGATTTATGGTTATTGATTTGAAGTTTGGCTGAAAGGGTTTCTGCTGTGGGGTTGGTGGGAAGTGGCACATTGAAGGTTGATAATTGGAGTCAGATTTATAAAAAATGGCTACTCCCCCATCTTTTTTGGTAGTCCGGTCTTTTCTCAGGATGTTATATCCTGGAGGGGGGTAATTTCGTGATCTTTGGTTGAAGGTCTAAGCCAAGTTTCAGTAATGCAGAGGATATCAAAGTTGTAGACATCTAGAAGTGCATGAAGATGGGATATTTTATTGTTGATGCTACGGATGTTAAGGTGAGCTATCAGAAGGGAGTTAGATGACCGTGTTAGGGTGGAGGTAGTGTAGGGTTTTTGGTTATCAGGGTCACTGGGGAGTGTTGTATGTGGACCAGGGTTAGGATGGATATCACCATCTAAGAGATGATTTTGTAGGGGGTTTTGTATTAGTTTTATGAATTTGAAGTGGTTGAATGGGTGTTTCTTGTCAAGGAGGTAAGTGATATGGGTAGATCTGTGGTACTTTGGAAGGATATAGCTAGATGTAGAGGTTATGTTAATGTGTTTTAGGCAATTTATATGTGAGAATGTTGTGGTTTGTTGGTAGTGGTGGTGGTGTTGTAGTAGAGAATAATGTTCAAAGAAGGTTAGTGAGAATGCTAGAGTAAGGGCAGTTAGAATGCTGGGTAGGAGTAGGAGGTATGTGTAAGTAGAGTTGTATTTAGAGGCCATTGGGTTGAATGGGTAAGGGTGGTGTGAGGTGAAAGAAGGTGCCTAGTGTTGTGTAGGAGTGTAAGGTGTATAGTGACAGGTGATAATAGAGGTATCAGAAGGAGGAAAAGAGAGTAGCAGGTGGTGGAGAGCTTAGAGGTGAAGTTTAGTATGAGTTGTTTCAGAAATTAGGAATATAGGAGTAAGTTAAGTGTAGTTGGAATAACTATAGAAATTAGAGATGGAAGAAGGTGGAAGAGAGAGTTGTTGAAGGATTGAAGCAAAAGAGTGTTATAGAGGTTACAAATGTAAGAGGAAGGTAGGTTAAGTTGGTAAGTTCAGCAGGTAACAGTAAGTTTAGGTATAGGGGGTGTAAGGTTATAGAGTATTAGTTGGGAATTATTCTAGTAGGAAGTAGGGGGTGTTAATTGGAAGAAGGTTGTGATAAGTAGTTAAGGAGCAGGGGGTGTGGTTAAGCAGGTAGAAAGCTGGCAGTAATAGGATGGGTGGAAATAGGGGGTGTTAATTGGAAGAAGGTTGTGATAGGTAGTTGAGGAGTAGGGGGTGTGGTTATGCAGGTATAAAGTTAGCAGCATTGGGGGTGGGTGGAAATTGGGGGTAGGGTAGGGGAGCCGAGTGAGCCTGCAGGGCGAACGGAGCGGGCTACAGCAGGTAGATGAAGATTCTGCAGAGAGACAATCAGAGAGTAGCAGGTTCCTGGTACAGAGAGGGCGGCCAGAGGTAAGTAGAGTTAGGTACAGCAGGTTAGAGGCAAAAGGGACTAAAATAAAAGTAGGAGAGGTATAATGGAGCTAGAGGGTGTGATAAGAGAGGGATAGGAGCAGCAGAACAATGCACAATGATTCACAGCTAGGCAAGGGGAAAACCTGAGAGAAGATCCAGATGAGAAAAAGCTATGGAAAGTGGGGTAAGGATTATTTGCCTAAAGCAAGCTTGGAGTGCCACCTAGTGGGCAGAGAGTAGAAATACAAGAAAATAAAACTGTGATAGAAGTGGCAGGCAGGGGTGCAACAGTTAATGGGTCAAGGGTATGGAGATATGACAGTAGGGTCACCGATAGAGAGGAGTATGGCTGCTAGAGACCTGGCACAGGGCTTAAATAACTATCTATACTTACTACAGGAAATAACTTACTCAGAAACAGTTTATAATTTATACTAGATACAGTGTAGGTTAAACAGATACACCTAAGAAGTAGGATTTGGGTATAGCATACTTTCTTAGTCCGTAGGAGCAGGGAAGAAAAACAATCCAGTCACTGGGCAGCAGTAATCTTTGGCCAGGCGCTGGGATGGCTGGAATTGAATGAAAGGGGTCTTTTACAGACTAGGTAGGTCCTGTAGAGTAGGATAGGAGGTACAGAGCTAGGAGGAAATTTCAAATGATAAAAACAATTAGAGTAGGTTAGGGCTTAATGCAACATTACTAATAATAGAACAGTTACAACAATCCATAAAAGAACCAGTTACAGCAGTAAATAGACAATATATCATGCACATTAAATGACAGTTTACAGTAACAGCTTCCTGGTCAACAGTTAAGCATGCTATAAGTCAGCAATACTCAGTGGGCATGAAAAGGCTAGAATTACATTCAGTAAGATAAATGGTAGTCTTGTAAATATAAATAAATAGCTATAAAAGCTACAACCAAGGCAGGCTATATACAAACAAATCAACTAGTACTGCTGCTAACAATATAATGTGCCATGTAATAGCCACTTGGAAATAGGGTAAGTCTCACACTGGGGTAACCCAAAAGAGGACAACAAAGATAAGTCACTTAGACAAAGGATTTATGGGTTACACACTAGGAGAGATAAGCAGGAACAGCGTACTGGAACAGTATTTAACAGGGGTGCTAGCTACTCATCAGAGTAAGCAGGCATTAGCAGTAAAGCATACAACAATTAGGTAGATATAAAGAGTAATTGGCCCAGTCTGTGTTCAACAATTGAAAGGGTTCAGATAATTAGAAAAAGCCCTAACAAGTAGGGAACGCTATATGCAGTTAAGGCAGAAAGGAAAGAATAATGATATGGACACACAGTACGAGCGTATACAAATGAGCAAGGTGCACAGAATACTGAAATAAGCACTCCAAGGTGGGGAGTTGTTAGTATAGTTCTTTGCTTGTTTCAGGTAGCTATGCCCAAGCAGGACAGTAAAGCCACATCGGATTGGAATAAGGGTAGGGCGCCTTCGTAAAATAGCACAAAAATATATACAAGTTACGCCAAGGAAGGCTCGCAACCTATTGTAGTTATAGCTGTTAAACGGTCCTTCCTACGTGAAAAACAGTACCCTGTACTAAAATATTTGTTATCAGCAAGGATGTGCTAGCAGGGTAAAACAGTGTGCTATGATGCAAGGCATGTAAAGTGAATTACAGAAATATTTAAAATCTGCCCATAAATCAGCCAGCAGTGTCAACTATTGCAGTCTCTTACTCCTAATCCTTCAGAAAAGGCATGTTGATATAAAACTTGCCATGCTATTAACTTTTCAAGTGAATTAGAGAAATATTAAACAAAACTGTCCCCAACATTTATTTACCAGGACAGTCCAGCTTGGACAGAGCCTATTTTCAGCAGCAACGCAGGGAGAAACACTCCAGACATATCTTTAGAATGTGGTAGGAAACCAGAGCAAACCCATTCAAAGACAGGAAGAATATGCAGACTCCGCACAGAAGGCACCCCAGCCAAGAATCGAACCAGAGTACCTCTTGCTGTGAGGCAACAACACTAACTGCTGCACCACAGCTCTGCCCAACTTCCTTATAAATTGTTGAGAATTCCAAGTTAGTCAGTCATGCCTGCTATTAGAATTTCATTCTCCCAATCATTCAGAAAAGGTAAATTCATATAAAACCTGCCATTCTATTAACTTTTTAAGTAAATTACAGAAATATTTACAAACTGTCCCTTACAAAGCATGTGCAATGATAGCATATCTTGTCCAATGGTCTACTACAACCTTTACTCTGTGCAGATCACTGGTTTCTGGACATGTATTTTTCCACCACTAGGAGTTATCCATCCTTCGTGTTCTTCTTTCTACAGTACTTCTTGATTTCTCATCATCATGCTTCTAGGCCATGACGATGCAAAGTTGGGCCATTGCTGCATTTCCTGGACAAGTGTAGATTCTCAGGGTGGATGTGAAATGGGGGTATGCATTTAAGGCACTGCACGTACATTTTAGAGTATTGAAATAGGTTTACAGTAAACTGTTATCCCGTTTTGGATTAAGGCAAGCAACGTATGTGGAGAAGGAAGGCAGTACCAGTGGTATAATTCCATCAACCTGTTACTTCTAAAATGGAAGTGAATTCACATTGAAACTGCAGACAGTAAAGTGTTAAACAAAGGCATTGTGTTTATATTCTTTTTTAGCCATACCAGGGTCCTTGGATACCTGCTCATGCCTCTCAGCTTATCCTGATTTAGTATTTTTTACATTATGCTTTAACATACTTTGTTTCTGCCGAGACCATGGTCATCAGCTATCCAATTTTGATTCACATTGTTGCATTGTCCCTTATAGATATATATATATGTAGGTCTACTTCAAAACATTGAAATCTCATAACACTGAACTTCAAAACACTGAGACCATAACATCAAAAACCCAAAACACTGAAAACCCAAAATAACGAAACCTCAGAACACTTCAGTGTTCATCATAAGATTGAAAACTACAACGCACATGTAAATAACATCCCCTCCACCTATAACAACACCAAACTAACAAACACACATTTTACTACATTTCTGCAGGCGTGCAAGCCTCCCTGCACCACCCCATGTGGGGAGCTCTGCCCCCCACACCCTTGTAAATTTAATATACCAACTCCAATTTCACACTACAGTGGAAAAAAGTTAATTTCCTAACCAAACTGTATCGCATTCACCATACAGAATGTAAACATAATGTCTAAATCACGTACCTGTATGGCCTAAAAACATGTACAGATTGGTGAAATAAACACTTTTTCCCCTACTCACTTCTCCCAGCACTTCTCAGAACACTAACGTAACTTCCACGAAAGCAACACATTCATATGTTAACATTCTGTATGGTGATCGTGATACAGTGAGGTTAGGAAATTAACTTTTTTCCACTGTAGTGCGATCTTGGAGTTGGTATATTTAATTTACTGGGGGTGTGGAAGGGGTGCAGGGGGGCTTGCACCCCTGCAGAAATGAAGTAAAAAGTGTGTTTCTTACTTTGGTGTTGTTATAGGTGAAGGGGATGTTATTTACATGTGTGTTGTAGTTTTTTATGTTATGATGCACACTTTCAGTGTTCTGAGTTTTTGTTGTTTTGGGTTTTCAGCAAGAGGTTCTCCAGTTCGATTCTTGGCTGGGATGCCTTCTGTGTGGAGTCTGCATGTCCTCCCTGCATTTGTGTGGGTTTCCACCGGGTGTTCCGGTTTCCTCCCATGTTACAAAGACATGCGTCTGGAGCATTTCTCCCCGGACCTCCACTGAAAATTGGCTCCATTCCAAGTCAGACTTTCCCGGTTAACAAATGATAAATAAATGATGTTGTTGTTGTTGTGTCTTTCGGCTTATCCCGGTTAAGGGTCGTCACAGCGGAACTCCGGTCCGCTAATGTTTTGGTAGTGGATTTGTACGTGCCAAGTTACCAGCCCTGATGCACAACCTTCAACGAAGGCACGCCCATTCACACATGCCTCCACACAGAAGACGCTCTAACTGAGAATTGAACGGAACAACATTTTGCTGTGAGGTGACAATGCTACCGCAGCACCACTACTGCGGGTCCTATAACAAATGATAAATAAATAAAAATATAAATATATATAAAATTTGTTTTGGTAAATCAGTGAGAATTACAGTCAATCAGTAATGCCAGACTTTAGACTGGTATATTTCTTATTCTTCATGCAATGTATTTGGATGCAAAGCTTGCCATTCTAAACATCTGGATACTGTGAACAGTCTCAGACCAACTACCCCCCACCTCCCCACTAGCATAGCGAGGTTACAGCTGACCACATTGTTGAACTCTGCATAATATGGCAGCTTGTATTGCAGTATTGTCAGACTGTGTAGATTTCTGCAATCACCTGAGCATGACTATGGTACAAGAAGTTGCACTACAAGAAAAGTTGCAGCAGTTCTTACAGTCTTAAAAATGAACCATTTTAACAATTCAAAGGAAACAAGGCAGCCAGCAATCTATGCTTATCTCCTACTAGCTGGTAAAGCTTCTGACTGCAAAGAAGTCTCAACACATTGAGAAGGAATTCATATTTCCTGTACACAATGACTCATGAGGCAGAACACATCAAACATGCAGATGCCAAATTAGCTTCTCCGTTAAATTTAAAAGATTCAAATAAGAAAAAACTCCTAAGCTAACAAAACTAAAAATGGAATCATTACTACAACTTCCTGTTCCTCCACACCATTCTGTTGATGTTGCATACAGTATCACTCTATAGGATGCCTTGTATACCAGACACAGGTCACCCCCTAGTAGTCTGCAGGACACTGTGTATAATGGCAGGGCTTTGAGTTCATCCATGTTGGACATGTTGTTTAGGCATTGTATCCTTTTAGTAAGGTATCTATGTGGGCATTCCAGTTGTTGCATGATAATAGGTAGGTACATGTCAAAGGGGGCATTATACTCAGCGACTGTCCTAAGGAGAGTGAGTTAAGGAGCAATGACATCCCTGATGTAGACCGTATCCTTTTGTTTAGAAGCTGTGTAATATAGAAGAACTTTTTTACAACAATAGACACATCAAAAGTTAGGTCACTGTCCACATAAGTTCCTGAATCCCGAACAACTGGGTCAACTCTTAGGGGTGTATTGTCACTGTAGTAGTTCCATGGTGTAGATTTATTGGACACAAACCTTCCTGCAGGATGGCTAAGTCTTTTGGGGATTCAATGACTGCTCCCAGCTTGCAGTCATCTGAAGACTTGGTCAGCCAGAGCCCTTTGGAATTCGCTTTTATTTCAGATAAGTAGATACATGATCTTAAGTCAGTAAATAATGTTAGGCATTAGAGATTCATACTCCCGATTCTTCAGAAAAGACATGTTGATGAAAAACATACTGTTTTATTAACTTTTCCAGGTCAATTAGGGAAATGTTTAAACACTGACAAGATGGTAAATCAGTCAATAGTGCCATCTGCTAGAGTTTCAAAGGTTTATAAGTTCAGAGGTAAGTATTAGGCTAGCTGTCCTCATAGGCCATTTTAAGCCTAGCCAATTTCCCTTTATGTGCCCAAATTATCCTATCCCATTTGGTTAGAGACTGGCCTTACCCATTCCATGGTCAACAGTTATATATTATCCCTAATGAGAGTAACTGGGATCATACCATAGATAATTTGAGGAGACCCACGCATGGGATAAAGCATTTAGGAGCTGCCTCTGTCCATTAGTAGAACAGGGAGCAGTCCTGGGGTTAATATTCTGTTTCCCATCCATACATCCAAGGGATAAACTTTGTTTTATGTGGATGGGTAGTCTGTTCCACAGCAGCAGTATCCGCTACAAAATATATTTGTCTTTCCAAACTATTCTGTTGATGTTGCAGAAAATATTTAGATTCCTAGACTGAGTACTTCTGATGCCATTTGACTTGCTCTTTCATACTCTTGATCTTTCAGAAGAGACATGTTCTATTAAATAACTATTTAAAATTTGCCCCTTAAGTTATTTGGTAGTTAGCCATTAATGTTTCATACTGATGAACCTTCAGAAAAGATATGCTGATGTTGAACTTGCAGTCTTGGTATCATTTTAAAATCTGTCCCTTAATTCAGTCAATAATGTCAGGCATTAGAGTTTTGCATTTCTTTTTCAGAAAACACACAGTAATGCAAAACCTGTTGTTCAGTTAACTTTTTATTTGAATCAGAAATGACTCCGACATTCTGTAAATTACAAAGGATTACAGTTACTTTGTAATGGGTGCCATTAGCGTTTCATACTCCCTATTGTTCCATTAGAGTTTCATACTCCCTATTGTTCAGAAAAGGCACGTTGAGACAAACTGTTGTTCTGTTAACTTTTTAAGTGACTTCAAGTAATATTAAAAACTTAACAATGTTAAACCTAAGCAAATTCTAAGTGAATAATGCCTAACATTACAGTTTCATACTTCTAATTGTTCAGAAAATGCATGTTGATGCAGGAGCTGTTATTCCATTAACATGAAAGATGTTGCAGTAGGTAGGCACATGCTTTGTATACCAAGAGGTTTACAAGTTTTGTGTGTGTGTGTGTGTGTGTGTGTGTGTGTGTGTGTGTGTGTGTGTGTGTGTGTGTGTGTGTGTGTGTGTGTGTGTGTGTGTGTGTGTGTGTGTGTCTGTGCGTGTGTATAAATATTCATCTGATAAAATCTTGACTTTAATGGAGGATGAAAGTGTAACCTGATTTTATAAGAAAAAGTTTGAGTGTGGGTTCCCTGTGCTGCCTTTGTTGCTTATATATATATATATATATATATATATATATATATATGTCAGGTAGTACTGAGGCATAAATCTCTGACCTGATAATGAGATGATTTGTGTCCCCAGGATACAGGGTTTGGTTCCTACCATCTTTATTTGACTACTTTGTTATTTTGTGCCTCTAAGCAACTCACTTAACCAAACAGTGCTTCTGGGCCACCCATGAAAAAGGAACAATTTGTCAAGCGAGCTTATCTGGTGAACAAATAAGTAAAAGAAAAAAGTTATAAGGGTATATGCCCCATGATCAAAATATTAAATGACTGAGAGCCAAAATATCTAAATTGTGAAATAATAACAGCATTTACGCACCCTGCGAATTATATATACCAGCACCAAGGTTGCCAGTGAATGTACACCCAGTATATCCAGTGAATGTTCTTCTGTTTCGATCAGTCAGATGGTGAAGACAGGGTTCTCAAATGACGTGACAGACTGGAAAGTTTCTGAAAAGCTAAGGGATTATTTCTGTGAGACAGGTTTTACTTCATATCAACACACGGTGACATTATCCTGGCGAAACTTTTACAAGATGTTGTACATCAGCCAGGACTTTGTGACGAGGTTAATAGTGAGGGACTCATCTGTGACTGGCTATGTTACTCTCCAAAAGCTACATAATATAAATATATAATCGGTAGTGTTTAATGCATTTTCATGTTAGTAGTTTCTAATTTATTAGAATGGCACTGTCACTTTAAATATTGGGTTTTAAACTGGATGTGGAGTGAAGCCCAGTTAGCACTGATGATGCCAGTGAGTGGACCTGGTTTGCTACTGGCTTTTTTCTAGCCAGACTGCTGCTTTGAATTTTTCACCTGAATAGATTATTGTTGAATAAATTAAGGAATTCACTACATGCCACCCGATTATCTATACCTTGCACAGCGTGCAAGATCGGTGCAGGAGCTCTAGCAGGCAATATGTCTGCGTGCGATCCAGGAACAGCCTGCAGGGGCATGCACGAGCGCTCTTGCACTAGTCCTGCAAGGACTAAACCCCTGTATGCAAATCACCCCATTTTCAGGAGGAATCCATGCAAATGAGGTGATTTTGCGATCCAGGAAGCTTGCAACCGGCTGTGCAGGACTAGTGCAATCTGCAGAAATGTACTAGGTTAGTAACCGGGTACATTTTTGTAAACTCCAAAACGGAGCTGTGATAGCTCCAAAAAAGGCTGCATATCAGTTAGAAAGCATGCCAATGGCCAAGTATAAGGCCATTGGCATTGCAATCATGCCAAAAAATAAATAAATCAAGTTTTATTTTTTTTTAGCCAATCTCGGCTGTTTAAGCGTAGGGCAGCGGCACGCAAACGGGATCGGGGAAAATAACAAAATAAATCTAAATCAAGCATTCTGCCTAAAATCACAATTCTGCCATGCAAGTCAATGTCAGGCAGAAGGCAACATGGCCAGTGAGTAGTGGTTGCTAAGGGGGACATGTAACTATGCATTAGCAGGCAATCCTATGCAAATGAGGGGAACGATAGTGAATCCCAGTTTTCCCCAGCATGCTAGTCAGGTCCCAACAGTGTAAGAGTAGGAATAGCTTGGTGCAAGCCTAGGAGTTAGGTGACATCATGGGTGTGTGTGTCAGGCATACAGTAAGCGGATTGGAGCCCTATGGCTTGGGTTTACTCCTAGCTTAGCACAGCTAAGCTAGGGGGTGTGTCTGAATCTGCCTACCACTCTTTACACTGCCTAAGCAGGTGTGCACACCGCACACCTGGTTTTAAAAGAAGAAAAAGAAAGTTAAACCAGGAAATAGCAGCACTGTGTACATTTGAGCACTCTGTTTATGCGTCGTGCCCCCAGGCTTAAACAGGAAGGTAATGGGAAGGGAAAACAGCAGTAGGAAGGTAATCAAGGAGAACTAGCATAGCTGGCAGGTGAAATGCATCAGAATCAGCCAATTACACAGGCAGCAGACCAGCCCAGCCTAGAACACTACTATAAACTATGCAAACACCTTCCCCTCTGGTTTTTCCCACACTCTACACCACCAGTGTATGCAAACAGGGAAATTTTAGCAAACAAACCTACAAAGTGAGAAGGGCTGCAGCAGGCAACATAGAACAACATGTGCAAGAGGCTGAGGGTGGTGAGGATGTGAATGCTGCCGATCAACCCACGTTAGGAGATGGAGAAGAGTGTACAGACCCAGGGTAATCTACCAGGGGCTACATGAGCTGGAGATAGTGGAGAGCTATAGGGTATACAGAGACCTCCTACAGCAAATTGTTGAGCTGTGCCTTCCACACCTGACACACCAAACTGACCGAGGGGAACCCATCCCAGTGGATACCAAGTTATGTGTAGGCCTAGGAATACTAGCCACAGGTACCTCCCAAAGCTCAACTAGGGATATCATGGGGATCTTACAGGCATCAGCATCCAGAGTATTCCACCAGTTCCTGGATGCCATGTCAGCACATGCCAGTGAGCACATATATTTCCCCAACACCCGTGAAGTGTTGGCCAGCAATATGCGTCTCTTCCACCAAATAGCAGAATACCCTGAGGTAATGGTTGCTATAGACTGCACGCACATATGCATCAAAGCACCACCCAGTGATCAGGGTAGGGCCTACATCAACCTTAGGGGCATCCCCTCCATCAACTGCCAGGTCATCTGTGATGCCCAGGGCATTATAATGAATGTGTGTGCTGGCTGCCGTGGAAGCTATCATGATTCCCACATATGGCATCTGACACAGCTCTACCAGAGATTTGGCAATGCTGACATCCCCTACGGTCACCTAGTGGGGGATGATGGTTACACACTGGAACCGTGGCTGATGACACCCATCAGAAATGCACACACTTACCTGAACAAGAATGTCATAATGAGGCAGATGAACAGACCAGACTTATAATAGAGCATGTGTTTGGGATGCTCAGGTCACAGTTCAGGTGTCTGGACACATTCGGTGGAGCCTTGCAGTACTCACCAGCTACATGTACCCAAATTGTTACGGTATGTGCCATGCTACACAATATGATCCTGAGGAAACAGCTGCAGCAGGAACAGCATGGGGCAGGGCCACACAGCCCCCCACCAATTCCAAGGACTGCACAGGCACAGAGTGACTCGGAGGAGGAACAACCTGAGCCTACCCCAGTAGGCAGATGGAGGCATGCCCAGTATGCCGAGGCTGCGGCAAAGAGACAATGCATAGCACATACACTGACACAGTAGAGACCCAGGAAATGACACCTCTCTCAGACTCGCACATACAGTAAAAGGAATGCCAAACATGACACTACCTGTGCTCAACCATGTATAGGGAGTGTACTATGTGCATCTGACATAGGAAGCCCTCCAGCACCATCCGCAATTCTGGCACATCCTCAAGGTAAGTCAATAAACCTACCAATTGGCAAATGGAGTAGAATGTGTCATTACATGTATCTATGGTATGGATGTGAGCATGCAAGGAAATTGGGTGGCTGAATGTTATGGCAGCAGAAAGTAGACACCCATAATGGCGCCATGACATCTGTAGCACATACTGGAGTCACCATATTAGCCAGTACTACACAGGGTGACAAAACCCACTGCAGGAAATGTGCTGGGTGACATGTGGGTCCATATGACTCACACATGCCAGTCAGGGTGGTTCACATACCCAACAACAGTCTCAGCTAGCAGGACAGGTGTAGACAAACTCAAACAGAGCCTGTGCTATGGCCCCTGAATGATGGCTATGGTTAACCTCCCCTCCAGGCCTACACAAACAGACTACAGCAGGTCAAGCAGTGGAAGTCAGACACTAATATGTAGGGCGACCAAAGCTAAGATCTGTAGTACACTGGTATGCCTCTAATCAGCATGATAGCTAAGAATACTGAATGAAATGGAGTACCTGACATACCAGTACAGTCATAGCAAATGTGTACATGTGTCAGGTGTGCCCTCCCATCGTACGTAATAATGAATAACAGTCAGGTGTGCCCCCCCCCAATCCTGCGTAGAAATGTAGAAATAGACAGGTGTGCCCACCCATCTTATGTAGTAATGTAATAACAGTCAGGTGTGCCCCCCAATCCTGTGTAGAAATGTAGAAATAGACAGGTGTGCCCCCCATCATATGTAGTAATGTAATAACAGACAGGTGTGCCCCCCAATCCTGTGTAGAACTGTAGAAATAGACAGGTGTGCCCCACATCTATGTAAAAATGTAGTAACAGTCAGGTGTGCCCCCCAATCCTGGGTAGAAATGTAGAAATGGTCAGGTGAGCACCCCTATCCTATGCAGAAATGTAGTAACAGTCAATGCCAAATGCTCGACAGATACCATGCAGAGGCAGCATGCTACCTGTAGGTGTACAACACAAAGGTCAGCACTGCAGTACAAACTACCTGGACTCGATCCACACATGAAATACAGATGGGTATACAGGGCATGCTCACACACTTAAACACATGAAGGCCATATCTGCAAACACTAGTGGACCAGACATATCTGGCAGTCACAGTTGTTAGTGCAGACACTCATCAGTATGCATCACTCATGACTGGCATACACAGTGGATAGTAATACAGACATATATGTAAGGACAACACAATATAATAAGCCAAAGGTAGATGTACATAGTTGTGTGGAAGAGGGTGACTGTGACAAAGAGCCATCCAGGCCTGTCCCACCCAGCACACAGCCAAACGGCCCCAACCACATGAGGTTCAGATGTCACTCACTGCAGATACTAGCCACCAGTATCTGTCAGCATTACAGACTATGTGGTGCAAGTGCTAGCTGTGCAACATGACTGTACAAGGAAGTAGCCATCTAGCAGCTGTATACACGTACCTGTAAAATATGACCCTGTGTGTGCCCACATGTGGCGTGTCAACCTCTAGGTGAATGGGTTATGGCCCATGCACACACACTGCCATCCCCATAGCCCTACTATGACAAGCCTGCTGAGGTCATCCACTGTGAAATACACCTTTGGGAGAGTTGTAGCCCAGTAATCTCTATGGCTCGTCCCATAACTGTGTACTGCTGTAGTGTGATAAACTAGTTAGGTAGGAGTTCAAATCCCAGACATGGCAACCATGTTTGTGTGTGTGTGTCTGTCTGTATAGAGAGCAATGCTTTTTAGGGTAGTCACACTCCCTACAATTGAGATGCTCTACTTTGGTAAGACTGCTGCTGTCATCCACCTAGAAATACATCTCTGAGAATGTTGTAGCTTAGTAGTCTCCATAGCGCATGCCATAACTGCATACTGCTGTAGTTTGACAAAATAATTAGGTAGGAGTTCTAATACCAGAATTGGCAAGAGTGTGTGTGTGTGTCTGTCTGACTGTCTGTGTAAAGAGCAATGCTTTTTAGGTAGCCACACTCCATACAATTCCAATGCTCTACCTTGGCAAGGCTGCTGATGTCATCCACCTAAAAATACGCCTCTGGGAAGGCTGTAGCCCAGTAATCTCCGTAGAGCATCCTATAACTGTGTATTGCTGTCATATGATAAATTAGTTAGGTAGGAGTTCTAATCCCAGACATAGTAAGTGTGTGTGTCTGTCGGACTCGGTCTGTGTAGAGAGCAATGCTTTTTAGGATAGTCACACTGCATACAATTTGAATGCTCTACTTTGGCAAGGCTGCTGATGTCATCCACTTAGAAATACACCTCTGGGAAAGCTGTAGCCCAGTAATCTCCGTAGAGCATCCTATAACTGTGTACTGCTGTAGCATGATAAATTAGTTAGGTATGAGTTCTAATCCCAGACATGGTAAGTGTGTGTGCCTGTCTGACTTGATCTGTGTAGAGAGCAATGCTTTTTAGGGTAGTCACACTACATACAATTTGAATGCTCTACTTTGGTAAGACAGCTGATGTCATCCACCTAGAAATACACCTCTGGGAAGGACGTAGCACAGTAATCTCTGTAGCGCATGCCATAACTGCGTACTGCTGTAGTGTGATATAGAACTCTGGTAGGGTTCTATTCCCACCCATGGCAGTTCTGGATGTTTTGTGTGTGTTTCAATGTCTGTGTAGGGAACAATGCATTTTAGCCTAGTGACACTCACTACAATTCAAATGCCCTACTTTAGCAATCCTGCTGATGTCATCCAATGTAAAATACACCTTTGTGGAAGGAGGCCTCCAGTAATCTTCATGGCACGTACTATAACTGCATACTGCTGTAGTGTAATAAACTAGTTAGGTAGGAATTCTAATCCCAGACATGACGTGTGTGTGTGTGTGTGTGTGTGTGTGTGTGTGTGTGTGTGTGTGTGTGTGTGTGTGTGTGTGTGTGTGTGTGTGTGTGTTTGTGTGTGTGTGTTGTCTGTCTGAGTTTGTAACTCATATCCTGTGTGGAGGTGGTTGTAAGTGTGTAACAACTGGGTCCAATGTGGAGTGGGTTTTGCAAATTTCTTATATGGTGGTCCTAGTATATATCACAATGTCCACCATACAGGGATAACAGATGTGAAATAGCCGAGAGGCTAGGGTGCAGATCCATACCCATACATGTCACATCAAGGCCAGGCAAACAAAGTTAGCAACCCTAGTATTAGCCAGAGAACACTCTCAACCCATGTCTCATACACACACACTTGCCTAGGCAACAGCTGCTATGTTGGTAGTACACTGCATATTGCCCACTGATAGTAACTATGGAGTTATTGCAGTGGCCTACAAAGGGCATGGCACCCTGTCCATCTATCCAATAGGCACTTACATGCAGACAGTGCACCTTCCCCATGTTCCCCACTGGACACCTGCAACACCTGTGGTGTCATCAAATGTGATGCACAAAGGACATACCATGCCTGAAAACATGCCCTGTATGGACAGATGCCACTGACACCAGGGAATGCCATTAGCATGCTATCAATGTAGGTGCAGGGTAAACCTGCTGTCCATTACCAATTCCTGCCACATGAGGCCAGGGCTGATACATCTGATGATAATCTGTGTACACAACATGGGCCAGACACCCCAGGTACAGTTCCACATGTCACTGTACATGCATGTGGGAGGTGGGCACATCACAGACACTGTCCATGTCATGCACTAAGGAACACATACATGGCAAGCAATGCACAACACTGGCCACATGTAATAGTCACTCAGGTGACTGGATGTTGAATACAATACCCACCTGTGTGGGCAAATCCAGAAACTACACCCCTGAGCCACAATGCAGACCATTGTCATGTGGCCTGATGCCAAGGTTTACCCATCACCTAGCCTTGTATAGTCATCTGGCACAGTTGACCACTACACACCCATGAATCAATGCACCCATGCATGTCAGTACTGGCACTGTGTGTGTGTGTGTGTGTGTGTGTGTGTGTGTGTGTGTGTGTGTGTGTGTGTGTGTGTGTGTGTGTGTGTGTGAGTGTGTATGTTGTATGATGTGTATGTTCACATTCACACTCACTACAGCCCCCACTGGCATACTGAAGCATGCTGTCTGATGTCAGACACCTCTCCATACCCTTTGCCCATATAACCTCTGTATGACCCCTGTGGTGCATATGATACCTGCACAGTAATGTGCTGTGGCAATCTCACTAGTGATGGGTTGTATCCCTGGCCCTGCCAATTGTGTTAATGTGTGTGTGTCCCTGTGAGAATGTGGCTGTGTTGACGCTGGCACCTGTTCATGCAGACAGGCACATGTACTACACCTACCGTATAGCTACCATATCCCTGTTGCAGATGTCACTCACCATCGCATATATGTTCCGAGGGCTCCACAACATGTAACAAACATCCATATTGTCAGGCTTGGTCCACATGTTTTGCATCCAATAGCTGCATATAAATGTGATAGCACCACATAGTTATCAGGAGTCTGTTACCCTGCACTGGCAGGTGTGTGACACAATGCTTAAGTTTTACTTTCTCACCCCTCCCTGACTTGTCTTTGCCTCTGTCTGCCTCTCTCACTCCCTCTCTGGTGGATGTGGAGACCTACACCTGCTTTGCTTAGGCGTAGCCTATGTTTTGTAAGTGATGCTCATGATCAGCTGATGGTGTCTGCATGAACTGCAGCCCTCCTCTAGCTGATTGCATGTGGAACAGCTGTGGTAACATTCCCATAGCCAATTGCATGGAAACACACTCCAATATCTAGGGACATCATGTTGGTGTTGGGCCTTTTCATTCACTGTTAGCAGGAACGCGATCTGTTGTTTGGCACACAGCATCTCAATTGCATTGGGGATTTACCTCTAACAACATACAAAGTGGAAACAGGGCAACGCATAGGAGGGGGATGTGCCTGACCTGACTACAGACTGTAAGTGCTGCTATACGGCATTTGGAGTAATGTTGGTTTAACAGTCTGTGTGTGGATATGGCTGTCCTACATGTTTTAATACCTGCGATGTCAGTTCTATGTTTATGAGGAATCTCCATCTGTAGGGTCATCTGCAGACTGGGCAGTGTGTGGTGAATTTGATTTCATGTGTTATCCACAGAGCATCTATCTGTGAACTGCAGAAGGTAGTGTGAGGATTGCAGTCTCTAGATGGTGAAAGCCGTGACAGTTACTGACTTAATTTCCCTCATAGTACATATGTTGCAAAAAACCCTGTTACAACAGTAAATGTATGATGTTATCACAGCATCATGTCAATACTGGGCCTGTGTATGTGCTTCCAGCCACATCTCTGTCAACCTTTGTACACATGTCGTGCATTAAGAGGTGCATATGTGCTGTACACCATAATTAGTGTCATCATATCTGATAACAAGCCAGTGAGATATCAGACTGCTACACATGTTATGTACAGTAGGGGTTATATTTGATGACATAACCTGGACATTCTGGGGTTGTTTGTACATTACTGAGGTCTTTGTACTTATGGTGAATGTCGACAGTGTGTGCATTGTTAATATGTACTTTGACCTGTGTACAGACTGTGGTAGATGTCATAGTTCTAGGTCCCGTCCTATCTAATGTTACATGTTGTTCCACTGTATGTTACCGTATTGGTTTACATGTTTGTAGGACCATACACACACATGTCCCATACCACAGACAACCATCAGACCAAACTGTGTAGCAGCCCAGTATATGTAGGGTTAGTCTGTGAGTGGCACATATGAGGATGGTGTTGAACAGATAGTCCATATACTGTAATATTATGCTAGCTTACCATATGTGGCTGTGGCTGTGTTCACATTAGTTGTGGTTATGCACTTTCACACAGGTGCATCTTACCCTGTGCTGTGGTATGCCTGTAGAGCCTGCTATATATGCAGGTTCATGTCATTCCCCCATGGGAGATGTAGACCAGTGTTGAGCCAGTCTGCCTGTAGCCTGCACAGTGCTTTGTTACATGCCTAGCAGCTTAGTGTACTTACCCAGTGAGATGTCATGTCCAGATACTTGCCAGATGTACTGCTGCTGGGCCTCCCTTAACAGTCATGTATGTCACACAGAGCAGTGGGATGCTGTACAGCTGTATGTCAATATCTATTGGGTAGTATGTGGCCATGGCACCCATGTACCAGCAGTCATTATGTGTCAGGACAGACAGGGGTGTGTGAATGCATAACCTATGGGGACAAATGTATACCAGTCATTATGTGTTATACTCATCTACATGGCTGTTAACATCCATATTGTCAGGCTTGGTCCACATGTTTTGCACTAAGGGGTTCTATGTATACCTCTGAACTGTACAGACTGTGTCAGAATGTCCACATACATTGGCCAATATCGCTGCTGTAGTCCACAGGATCATTACGTGCTAGCAGCGGTACTGTACTATGATGTCCTTAGGATGTCTGTCAGTAGCCAATGGCGCACATGTAAAAAACAGATGTGACCTCCCACACACACCATGTCTGTGAAGACAATCCCTATTACAGTAGCAATAGTCTACTAATATACTTGCTATACATAACTGACATCCCCTTGCACTGCAAAGTTGGGAGTATAGGAGCTGAGGTAGGGTTACACTCCATGTTCAGGACATATGGTGAAAACATATGTACATATAATTATCTAGATATCTATATATATAATTACACATATAAATATCAACATATATAGATGGGTGCGTATATGTACATAGATATACATATACACACCCAGATATATACATATACAGAGCAATATATGTCTACACATATACAGATAGTGATACATATGCACATATATGTATGGATATCTACAGATATATTGACAGCAGTAGGTATATCAGATTAGATATGTATGCACATATAGTTATAGATATCTACATATATATATATATATATATATATATATATATATATATATATATATATATATATATATATATATACCAACATAACTAGGCATATCTGTACACATAGAATGTGAATACATATATAGCAATATACACATAGGGTCTATATTGAATTAGCGAACACTTAGAAAAGTGAATGCTAATTCATCGACCATTTTTAAGCGAAAGCTTAAAATCTTGAACACCTAGAAGGGCCGGTTTCGGGAGTTTGCCATTTCCTCCACTGTGGTGCGATCTTGGAGTTGATATATTTAAGTAGGGTGGGTGTGGGGGCTTAGATAATGTTTTAAGTTTATATATATATTTTTTTTATTTTTATTTATTTTTTTATGGAAAATCGTTGTTCCGGGTGTTCGAGATTTTAAGCTTTTGCTTAAAAATGGTCAATGAATTAGCGTTCACTTTTCTAAGCGTTCGCTAATTCAGTATAGACCCATACACATATATCTGTGTATACATATATGTATACCTATATATATACACATATGTATATATATATATATATATATATATATATATATATATATATATATATATACACATATGTACATACAAAGAGATGTACACATGGCCATATATATGTCGCACTATACAGATGTGTTTACAGATGTATGTATGAGCATACATGTGTATGTACATGTAGACATATATAGACCTAATGTATGTATATAACCATATTCCTGTCATGAGTAAACATCACGGCTGTGTATACCCTCCCACATGTATCTCACTGTATGTATCTGCTATGTACACATTATCATAAAACAACATATGTGATGCAACAGCCATATTGTAACAAGGACTACACAAGTTAGGAACAATTCCCTGACTAAGGGTATGTTGCAGACTATTCTGTAACACCAGCAACTTGCTTAGTTTATGGCAACAGTTTTCAACATATGGGCCTGTGTTCCAGCCTCTGTCCTCCACCTACACACCAAGCTTTGCACATATGACATGTTGTTAGGGGTTGTTCTGTAGTGGGCTGTGAGTATATCACACTGCCATTGCTGCCATCAGTCCACTGTTGTTGTATCCCCCACACATACAGTGGGGCTGGGGCCATATATGTGTGGGCTTCACCTACACAATACATGTGTACCATTATTTTTGAATCGGGGGTGCACCATAAATAACCTAGGTTGTTACAAAATGTGGGGGCATCAGGGGTGCACTGCCTTAAGGTATCTGGATGTACAGTACCATACACTTCACCTATATTTACATTACTTTCATAAATTGGGTTAATGCAGGCCTACTGTCTTCTGCCATACAGACTGTTCTGTTTGTCAGAGTGCTTGTGATGGTGTCAGTTATGCCTTGTTATGTAACAGTTACAACCCATTTTGTCACATGACATCTTTACCACCTACTGAGTTTGTACAGAGTGTAGATAGAGGCTGCTGAACTATACACCTGCATTACATACTGTTGATTTTTTGGTATTCTGTGGCCCAGTCTGTCTTCACTATTGTACAATTTGAAGGGCTTGACCAGGACAGCAACATTTGTGAACCTTTCCAGACTACTGTATTAGTATAACTGTTTCACAGTTGCATTACTCTGTTTATATGGATGTCAGTGTCTGAACAGCTATATGATATGGCATATAGAACTGTAATAGTACACAAATAAAGGTTTTCTATTTCTGAAAAACTGTGTGTGGTGTTTTTTTCCTATGACCTCGCTGTGGGGATATGTTGCAGGCAATGACTGTCATTTGTATGGGTGGCCCATACAGTGTCCAGTTGTTAGGGTGTTACTGTAGGCATAGTGGCTGTTCCATATTGTGTGCACCTTCTACATATGTATCTTACTGTACATATCTCTGCGTGTGTATGTGTATTCACATGTATATCTATATATATATATATATATATATATATATATATATATATATATATATATATATGGTACTACGTATCGCAACCAGATTTTTGCGATAATAGCTTGCTTCCGGTGTGTGACTGTAACCAGAAATGTATGCAGAATCACACAGGGAATGTTATCTGTAAAAAAAAACACTCTGTTGAGGTAGGAGTAGTGTAGTACTACAAAAATGACTGCTTGTTTGAACCTATGCCGTTTCCCGACATCATGTCAGTCTTAGTGCTTTTCCAAGTCCTGTTATGTGTGCACGCAACAGAGCAGAGCCGAGTCTGCAGCATATATTCCTTCCCCAGAACTAGCAGCCCAAAGGGTAAAAGCAACTGACAGTTCACACACCATTCAAAAGGGGAGAAAGGTAACACCTACAGACGTGATTCAGTTATTATTAAACACACACATCACAGAAAGCAGGGAGTGTGAAATTTTCATGTGAAAATGCAGAAGCGCGAAAGACTGTTTCAGGAAAAGTACAATTTTACAACCTGCACGTTTGCTACGGGGGACAAAAACATAGAGATAGCCGGTCAAAATCTTTCAGATGACGAAAATAAAATCTGAGTACTGGCGATGAACATAAGGATGGTATATTCCAGATTAACTTAGCCTATATTGCGCTTGTAATCAGGAAGGCAGGATCTACCATGCGCTGCATGCAGCAGTATGTAGTTCACTGGCAAAGTGAGACATGCCAGTCAGGACTCCAAAATTTGGCAGTTAGTCCTCTCCCTGCCTCAAAACCATGTGTGCCACAATTTAACTTACTTACTTACACTCCCTTTAACAGCTTAATAGACCTGCTGTCTCAGACATGGGACTAAATTCACAACCGCGAAAATCAAGTACTATATATATATATATATATATATATATATAGATATATATATATATATATATATATGTATCTGCATATATGTGTCTGTGTATATGTATAACCAGAAAAAGGATGACAGTGAATGTGAAAAAAACTAATAACCAAATTGCAATTCACTGTAAGCAACCAAATAAGAGAACGAGCCGATGGTGAAAGATTTATTCAATCCACAAATGACAATATTAACGGTGCTGTTGTATTTGGCATTTTCGTTGAAAAACTTCATCAGATATAAAGTAAAATGCCTTCACAATATTTAATTAAAAAAGCATAATAGGAGGCAGAACGCCATTGGACATACAAATAATTAATCAATCTACCCTGACCAATAAAAATTCATAAACTGAGGTTAAAAACACATATTAAAATCTCTAAAATCAATACAATTGTGTAACATTAAAACCACAGAATGCATATATAGATATATATTTACCAAAATACGTATATAAAAATACATAACATAAACATGAACATGAAAAAGTAATGTAATATTAATTTATATTAAATGAATGGGAATAGCTATTCCGTTGTTGTTTGCTGCCCTCTAATGGTATAAAGTGCATTCAGAGTTTGGCAGCTCTTAATTTTAAAACAGGTAAAATAGAAAGCATGTCATTCAGTCCTGGCTGCTGGGTAGCTTCCAAGATTATTTGCCAATAAAGCTCTCGGTATTCGAGTTTAGCTTCCCACATGCCCCCTCTAATTTCCTTTGGGACAACTTCCAGGACAAAAAATGAATAAAGTGCTTGAGGACATGCTGTCTTGTGCCGGTAAAGTGCATTATTTAAATTAGTCCTGCTAATTTCATATAGGTGTTCGTAAATACGTGTCTTGAGTTTTCTCTCTGTTTTTACCTATATAAAAGGAATTACATTCCTTACACAGGGCAAGATAAACAAGTCCACTAGTATTGCAATTAGAATAAACATTACTCCTTATATGCCTATTCCTACTAGGGATATCTAAGGAAGAGTCATTGTAAATGTAGGTTCACTGAGAACATGCACCACATTCAAAAGTGCCAGTCCTTGTACGGTGGTATAAAGGTCCAGAACCTCTTCCGTATTCGAAAAAATTTTTTAAAATTCTTGTCCCTTCTGTAAGTAAACTGTAAATGGCCAGTACGTATTTGTTCTAAATCTGATATTTCCCTGAATTTATCCCATTCTGTACGTACAACCTTTCTGATAACTTTAGAGTTCCCATTAAAATCCAAAATGTATGCTTCGCCCTTACCATAATGAATATTAACATGTTGAGGGAGAATTTATCCTGTTGGTGGGCAAACGTCTTGACCTAAAATAGGTGCAAACCTATTTAATCTACCTTCACAAACTTCCATGGTAACCTGTAGAATGACATCAGTCGGGTAACCTCTGTTGTGGAACATGTCACTCACAATATTACATTCAGTGACAAAGTCCTCATCATTGGATGTCATACGGCTAACCCTAACCATCTGCCCTTTGTCTAAATTTTTCTTTTGAAAGAAAGGGTGCCCACTACTGAAATGAAGGTAGGAATTTGAAAATGTTTTCTTTCTGTAAATTTTAGAGGAAAACTTACCATTTTCCTTAGTGATACTTACATCAAGGTAACTGAGTGTCTCCTGATCTAAATGATAGGTGAAATCCAGAAAGCTGGTCGTACTTTTTAAGTAAATCAAAAATTTTAAAAAATTTTCTTCACCAGCTATCCACAAAATACAAATATCATCTAAAAAGCATTTATATAAGGACCAACAATTGGTATATTTACAATTGAAAACATAATTATGTTCCCACCAAGATAAAACAATGTTGTCATAAGTGGGGGAGCAACTGGCCCCCATCGCCACCCCTTTGATCTGCTTGTAAAATTCACCCTCAAAAAAACATGTAATTGTTGTTAAGAATAATTTCCATAAATAAAAGGACATTGTTAAAATCATTTTTAGAGAAATGTCCAAATGTCCTCATATATTCTTCCAACCATTGCAAACCAGTGTCATGAGGTATACTACCGAACAAATCCACAATATCCAAAGTAATAAAAATCAAAGTATCTCTATATAGTTTGGGTTTTAGATATCTAAGAAAGTCCCAAGAATCCCTTAGTACTGCTGGCCCAGTCAATGACAAATCTTTAAGCTTGGTGTCTACATATTTAGAGATTGATGAAGTTATTGCACCTTCCAAAGAAACTATAAGTCTAAGTGGGGGGCCCAGGGTACTCTTGTGTACCTTCGGAATACCAAACACTGAAGGAACTCTAGGGTATTTGTTGAATAAATAGTTGAATGTATCCAAATTAATGGAACTCTCTAGAAGTAAGTCATTAAGCATAAGATGGATTCTGGAATTAGCAATGTTAACCTCATTAATGGAAGCTAGGACATATTTTTAAGAATTACTGAGTTCATCTTTTATTTTGGACTCATAGATGATACTGTCCATCAAAACAGTCCCTCCACCCTTGTCAGGTTGCATAATTCTCATGGTACGATCAGTTTTAAGGAAATCAAGTAACTCTCTTTCATTTTTGGAAAGGTTTGAATGAATTTTGTGGTACTGAACCTCCCTTCTGATTTCCCTTTCCGTAATATTTTCTAAGTTTCTAAGTTGTGGATGAAGAGGGGGAGTGAAAGTTCCTTTTCTTCTCAAAGGTGTTACAGTATTGTTAACATACTTATTGCTACCAAAGTATACAGCTAAGTTATTTTTCCTAATAAAAAGCTTCAAGTCCACTGTAGCTCTGGCCAAATTAACCTTTCTCAAAGAAATAAACTTGAAGCCCTTAGAAAATAAATTGAAATGGTCAATAGTAATAGAAAGGCCAATGTAATTGAAAATATTATAGCCTTTAAATGAATGGACATTGTTCAGTATAGAAATAACATCTGAATTGGATATGATTAATATTGTGTTTTCCTTCCCTGGTTGTTCCGGTAGTTCTTGTAATTGTAATACACCTGTGGCTTGTTCCGTATCCTGTTGAATCTCCTGGGGTGTGGTGGGTAAGGATATTCTAAAGGGATTTCTGGTGAGTAGTTAGACTTACCATAATCAGATTCACCAAACCGGTGATCATCATCAAAGGGACAACCATTATTATCCCTAGTATCCTGTTCCATACATTTTAAAAAGGATTTTGGTTTAGGGTATGCTATACCTTCCTTGTACTCTTTGAGGTCCCTTTGCATTTTACCCTGTTTTCTAATTGCATTATTTATACATTTCTTGTCTATTTGTTCAAAAATGTCATAATACTTGGCCTTTTCACTTTCTGTGTATATGTATCCTGGGGATGTTGACAGCTTCCACATTTTACATTTTCTATAGGAGCCAGACTGTACTGCATGATATGTTACCAATACCAGCCTGACATCATACAGGTGGGATGTAGTACTGTTAACATCTTGTGCCCATGTCATGTCAGGTTCTGGTTAATAGATGTGCAACACATGGTAGTGTATTGCAGGGCAGACGTGTTTGGCTGTGTATACCTATTCGTACATGACGAATATTGTTTGGGGCCTCTCAGCCCCATTTACGGTGCATGTGGACAGATATGTTTTAGTTAATCTACCATTGCTATCTACAGATGTAAGGCCATATATACCTATATATATATATATATATATATATATATATATATATATATATATATATATATATATATACCTATATATACCTCTATATATATATATATATATACCTATATATACCTATATATATATATATATATATATCTGCTTACATATATCTAACAATGTCCGTATATACCTATATAGATATATATCTGCGTACATATATGTAACTTGCTGTGTATATGTAGACATATAGGTGTTACCATATATATGTGTGTCGATGTAGGCAGTTGCATATATATATGTTTATATATATATATATATATATATATATATAAATATATATATATATATATATATATATATATATATATATTTCTAAAAAAAAATATATATATATATATATATATATATATATATGTATATATATATATATATACATATATATATATACATATATATATATATATATATATATATATATATATATATATTATATATATGTTGTATCTGTTTAGATATTAATATATTTACACACACAAACAGCTAAATGTTGGAATACATTCTCTGTACTGTTGCATGACTGGGCTGGATGATATGTTTCTGAAAACAGCAGAGTTACATATATCTGGCATGGCTTAGTGGTAAATCACTTTGTCTATGGTATGCAGGGTCCTGGGTTCGAGCCTTGCAGAGGCTGTTGATTATTTTGCTGGGCAGAACATTGGCCATTGGATACAGAGTGATTAAGGCACTTGAAAGCAGTTATAAGTGGGTTTGTATGGCGGTAAGCACTGCTAACTTCTGGTTACAGTGTCTTATACTCAGTTAGCTTCTAAATTGCTGAACCTGTGTAGGCATTGCTTTCTCCCACACAAACAGGCTTAAACCCACTTACTGCTGCTTAAAAGGTCTTACTGCCACTTACCTCCATGCTAATTTCTTTAAATGAAAAGAAAAAGGGGTTGATAGGAAAGTGGTAAAAAAAGAGGCACAAAGAGGGAAAGACAGTAGGGAAAATAGCCAGGGATGTGCAGGAAGGGTGAAGGGAAGGTTCATATCTGCCCATTTCTTCTACAGCAACAGCTGTGCATATACACTGTATTTGGAGGTAGATTTGGACACCCAAACCCCTGGGAGAGGTGTGAGGACAACAATAATAAGTTGTGATGCCAATTAGACCAGATTACATGTGTCCAGTGGACATGTGTGCGAAGTGGACAGCTATGTATGGGGCGAGATTATTTTGAGGGAACAGATTGCCCTTTTTTTAGGTGAGAGTGGGATGTTGGGGAGGGGTAGTAGGTATACTTGGGGAGGTAGGTACGGTAGGTTAACAGACAAGACAAACAAGACACATACAGGGGCGGTATATGACACATGTGGAGGGTAAACACCTTGATGGGGAGGGGTGTTGGGATATTGGAAGCTCACAAGCCCCCTAGTGGTAACAGTGGTAACACCCATGTGCAGTCACCACTGCACCTTCAAAGCCCGAAGGTGGCTGTGCTGGGGGCTGAGTCACAGAGCCAGGCTGACTCTCTAATCATGACACACGGCCCTCAAGCTGGCATAGAACATCACCAAACTGCTCGTCGGTCACTACGCACCATGACCCCGATCTGGCGATAGGTGACAGGTGCCTGTCCATGCCCACTCCCGGGGGGGACAAGCCCCATCCCCTGAGGCAGTTCCACCTGAAGGTGGTGCAGGACCAATGGACAGGGAGGTCCCTGGTTGGGCTCCGGACATGCAGGTGCCTGGTGCCATGGCCAGCTGAGGTAGGACAGGTGGGTCCGCTAGGTCCAGCCTTCCCAAGCGTGCTATACTGTTTAGATTTCATCATCATTTGTGGGTTAGTAATAGTCAACACATTCCAGGGTTAGGTATAACAGCATGCATAGATATTCCCATTAACCCAGACACCAGATACGGAACAGTTGCATAGCAAACAGAACACATGCATATATGGGACTACATTGGTAATAAGAACAGCATGCAGGTACCTTGATGGCACCATGCCACCAATGTTGGAATAATTCAATATAGAACATGCATGGGAACCATGAAAATATTTATCAACCAATTGGACATTATCATTACATACCAGTTGGGGTGGGTATGTTGATTATTTTTGCAGATATCGGGACAGGGTCCTGATCTACATAAGACAGAGCCCCTCACTATTACTCTTCAAGAGGAACCTTGATGAGTGGATGGGTAACAGAAAGTTCACACCGGGGATCACACCAACAGCACTACTAGATAGGGGCCAAGGGTACTAGCTGCTAGTACTAGGGTCTAGGGAACTACTAAAGGGGCAGTGAATACCGCACAACATGGCTGGGCTAATATATGCTTCGGGCAGATAGCCCAGTACCAACCTATGAACCTATATGGTGGGGGGAGAGAAAGATGTCAATTAACAACTAGTATATTCCTGTAGTCCACATAACTTTCCTAGTCAGTGCTGTTATCTGTACCTTACAAGTCTTACTACGCTACCCTGTAGCCTTACTTTGGACAGTGATATTGCTGTTGTCATCATTACACATGAACCAGATTTACCTGCAGTATACACCTCTTACCTGGTATGTGGAGGGAATGTTTGTTAACACTAACTAACTGTTTCTACACATATTCCCAGATTCCAGGTTGTTGTTTTGCACATAGCTATCCAACTTTTTCTGCACAGACTCTGGCCATGTGTTGACCACATGCTGGTGTACCAGGACATATCTAGAATATTGCCCTCTTCCACCTTTAGTGACCTGACACACACATATACATGCTTTCCTACACAGTTATTTTATGTAGCACAGTGTGGGTGACAGTGAACAGTGATACTTTATTATTCAGAGAAACTGCAACACTCGCAATTCCCTACAATAACAGAGTGAACAGTACCAGTACAGGTTATAATGGTCTGTATTTCTCAACACAGTGTTCGTATCCAACGTACCTGTGGGAGCAATGTTTGTTAGCACTACCTGACTGTTGCCACATTTAACTTCTGCGGTGGTGCAGCTGTAGTGTTGTTACCTCACAGCAAGAGGTTCTCCCATTCGATTCTCGGCTTGGATTGAGAGTGCTTTCTGTCTGGAGTCTGCATGTCCTCCCCGCAGTCGAGTGAGCTTTCGAAAGACATGCGTTGAATGGGCGTGCCTTCGTTGAAGGTTGGGCGTCGGGCTGGCAATTTGACACCATAAAAAAAACAACTGCCAATCATTAGCGGACCGGAGATCCGCTGTGGCGACCCCTAACTGGGAAAAGCTGAAAGAGAAACAACAACCTGACTGTTGCCACACAACGTTCCGGATAACACATTAGTATTATGCACATACATCTCTGTTACTGTATGCACTCTAGTCACAGCTTGACAGCATTGGAGTATAGATAGGACATACTTGAAATATTACTCTCCTAACAGTTTCGAGGGTTGCTACAGTGACAGGTGTGTTCTCATGATGTTTGACAATCACTTGTATTTCCTGTTTTCTGGCTAAACATCTGGGATCATCCCACAGACTTACCAAGGGGACAGGAAGCAGATATGGGCACATATACTGGATATTCTGGACTCATCTGTACAGTTGTGGGGTATGAATCTGTATGCAGTCTAATTCCACTTCAAAGATTCAGACTATGTCTGCTACAACTTAAACACTGTCCATCACAGTTGTGTCTGCTATATTGATATTGCGGTATATCTCCAATCTGCTTTCTGTCTTATTAATCTCCTGTGCTTATGCATTCTGACCTTGTATAACAACACTCTTATACAGATTTCCTAGACAGTTATATGTTGTTGGACAGTGTGGGCGACAGCAATGTGTAATACCTCATTATTCAGAGCAACTGCATATCACTCTTGTATTTCGGGCCACAGTGTTGGTATCTGACAGACCTGTGGGAAGAATGTTTATGATCAGTACCTGAATGTTCCCACACACAGTACCAGATCCCACATTACTATTATGCACATACATCTCACTCTGTTACTGTACATACTCTGACCACAGCTTGACAAGTTGGGGTGTAAATGGGACATATGTGGCTTGTTAGTCACATAAGGTGTTGGGGAGTTGCTTGTGTGCCAGCTTTGTTCTCATAGCTGTGTGTCAATCAGTCGTATTTCCTGTTTGCTGTCTATACGTCTGGGATCATCCCACTGATTTCCCAGGGGGACAGGTTAATAGGCAATAGATATAGGCCACTTTAATTGACATTCTGGACATATCTGTACAGTTGTGGGGTATGATTCTGTATGCAGACTACTACCACTGGCAGGATTTGAACCGTGGCTGTGTGTACTATAAAAACAACAGTTCATATCTCAGTTCCATGTGCTATTCATTCTTCTTGTCAGAATTTTCCCTATTTACTGTCCTATGTGTCTCTCAGTTGTACTAAATGGCCTCTGGGGATTACACCTGACATATACAGGCATTCCTACACATCCAATTCAAGGTGCACGGTGTGGGTAACAGTGCTTAATACTACAGTACTATTACATGATTGCATATCTACATTACTATATGATACTGGGATATACACATGCAGTCCAGTAATTAAACCTGTTTTGTCAGGCTATTACACTTTTATTGACTTACAACCAATATGAGACTCTTCCTGCCATATTCTCTAGTATATGCAGTACTTGCCTTGAACAATACAGGTTTTATACAAGCAATTAATTTACTACTACTTTTATTTTTATTTCCTATGATAGTAAATAAATGAGTATTACTGACCTGACTCACATCGCAACCTCGCCAGGCAACTGATGTGGGCCTCCTGGTTCAAGGCCCACTCCATTGCAGCTGTGAGGGACATAAGAGGAATATTTAGCCTTACCTCTCCATGATATACCTGAGTTGGCAATTATTACACACATACTGGGGTGATACTTACACATGGCTGGAACATCCCCTAATGCTCTAGCCTCTTGGAGCCACTCCTCCAAGAGGTCCCCCTTACACGCTTCAGGTCGGCATAGTGGTGCCTGACCTGCTCACCAGTTCAGGGTATGCCAGTGGCAATGATGAGGTCACGGGCAAGATGGTCCCAGGCCTTCGCCTTATATTGGGAGCCCTGGTACTGACCCTGCAGCAGTCTCTGAGCATGGTCTTTAACTATGAGTCCTGCCATGACCTTGGACTCCTGGATGCATCAGTGCTGTGCCTGGAAGCACACACCTTCTCCCCTTACTGCCATAGTGCCTGCAAGGGGAAGCTACAACCAGTTATGAGATGTATTCCCTCCTCTTGGGTTTAAGTAGGGCTGATTTCCTGCACTTTTCCATGATTGGCTGGTTTTGAAAAGGCTAAGCTATGGGCAAACCTGCTTACCTAGGGTTGGCATTGTTTAAAGAGGTATATCACTGGGCACAATGAGTTAGCTGGTCTACACATTGCTCACACCTCCTAAGCTGGCCTGTGCAATGCTTAGCATTGTTTACATTAGACTTTGCATTGTAATCCCTTTTTGGCATTGAGTTCTTAATCATTATGCCTTATATGTATGCCTGGTATCTATGATTAATATGTACATACACTCTGTGGGGTCCTTGTGTTTTAATGGGGACTTCAGCACTCTATTACAATTACACCTCACTTCTGGGCTTACTGCTGTACTCCAGTTCACATATTTATGTTATGTAGTTGGTTATGGTAAATATGACTGTATACTGATTCCTTTCACAGCTTCAATTTGGTCATAATATGGTGATGACTTGTTTACTGATACCTCATTTGTCTGCACTTCTGTGATGGCTTGGTGTATAGCTATTGGGACTATGGTCTATAGGGTTCTGGATTCGAGACCTGTTTATTTTGTTGATGGGCAGAACAAGGGCCGTTGGATACAGAGTGATTAAGGCACTTTTGAGCATTTGTAAGCAGGTTTGCATGACGGTAAGCACTGCTAAGTTGCCGTTACATCTGCTTACAAAGTATAAGCTTCAGAATTGCTTAAACAGTGTAGGCATTGCTTATCGCTGCACAAATGGACTTAAGCCTGCTTACTAGTGCTTAAATATGCTTACTACTGCTTATATGTGCTTAAACCTGCTTACTAGTGCCTTATTCATTATAACACTGACACCTCACATGTGCATTTACTGCAGTACTCCAGTTCATAAATATATGTTATTTAGTGGGTTGTACAACATAAATATTAGTCATAACGTGCTTTGCCATGGAAAATGGAATCTGCTGTAGTGGGACTCAAACCAGGAATGCCTGCTCATAAGGCTAATACTTTGCCCACTACACTATTGCTACTCTTCTTCATTTGCATATATCTTCCTTGTTATCCTCTTCAGCCATTTAAGCTGCATTAACCATAGCTAAGCAATGGGCACACCCACGCACCTACGGTTAGCTGTAATCAGATTTAAAAAATCAATAAAAGGGTTTCTTCATCTTATTTATACATTCTGTTGTTGTTGTATGCAAGGGGGACTGTTGGTGGGGATATGCGGTCACCTGTGAGCTGTCTCGATCATTGCATACCCCTTTCTGCTGTTCTTCATTGCGAGGGCATGTTAATTCTGAGAGCTCTGCTCTCAGACACACCCCCTGCACTCTTACATGCTATATGTTAGCCTAGGAGCTCGGGCAGCGTGCCTCATTAATATGCATGGTACACTGCAGTCCTGCTCCTAAACGGTCGCTTCCATGCAGGACTAAATTAGTCCTGCATGGAAGATTAGTAAATCTGGGGGGTAGTCATTTTATTTTATTTGAAAAGTGCTGACATTATGGTGATGAACATTTGTTTTTCCATACACATGCAGCCTGCTTGTGCACTTTTCCTGCGTTAGCTATCTATATCTATAGCTATCTCTCTATCTATATTATAAATATATATATATATATTTTTTTTTTTTCTTTAATGCATGCATGGCATGTGTATACTAACAGCAAATCAACCAGCATATTTATGTGATATTGGAGGAAAATGGAGAGAAAATGTTAAACTCCACAGAGGAAATCACCAGTGGTCAGGATTGAACCCAAGAATCTGCATTTCTTAAAGACGAACTCTTAATTAGTTTACCATCATACTTTAATTGGTAAGCAAAACAGAGAGCTTCTGTCATATCTTAACAATACCAAAACCACAACTTGCAGAGTGAACTCATAAAGTGAATGTAAGTCATAGGTTATATTCAGTTCACCTGATTTGAACATCTCTTGTCTCATAATGCATTGGATCTGAATCTATTGACAATCACCTCAGATCTCCAAGTGAGTCATGCTCCATGTAACCATTACTGGCCATCAAAATATGTTATAGCATGAATTCACAAGACCTTTTAAAACCATCCAAAAGTTAATCAGACCACACAGCTTAGTTTAGATTTATCATATACCATACATGGAAGTGATGTTACATTAAGAGTTTTAACATGAACTCTCAAAAGTGTCACCAAATTAGTCCAGACAATTAAAACAATTGAATATAATGTTAATGTTGTGATACATTGATACAGTCCCAAGCTGTGTGCCCTCTGCATATCTGCTGAGCCTGTATTGCACATATTATTAACAGGTAAACACACACACACACACACACACACACACACACACACACACACACACACACACACACACACACAGACACACACACACACATGGGGGAAAGGGCTTTCCCAAACCTACCTTTTGCAGGGTGACTACCCAGATGTACATAGCCTCACACATACAGCTATTTAGTTGTATCCATACCCCTAAAAGGTATACACACATTACAGCTCTGTGAAACTTACCCACAGTTATGGCTGCCAGTTGGGTGAATTCCATTAAAATATGGCTTTCACTTTTTCCTCTTAGAGGATATCTTAATTCTGTACAGCAATTCACATAATCACTCAACCATGTAAGTACCCTGCCAGCACCATTTACAGGATGAACACATGACTAATTAGCTTTAGCCACTCCCTCAGACTGCCTCATTTGCATGTATCTCCTCCAGCGAAACAGCCCTCCATGCTATGGCCAGCACTCAAACTTGTAGTGGTAGTGCAATCTCTGCATTGGAAAAGCTGACCACAATGTGGAAACCTTCAGGATTAAAGCTTCTGCACCACAGTAAGCCTTTCTGAATCGCAAGACATAGTACTCATATGCACTGACCTTATGTCAGACCACCTCACATTTCCCTTCTTTGTCCATCTTCCTCCTGCTCATAAATTGCCTCATGCTAAGAACATGCAGACAAAACATTCCAACTTGCACTGCACAGCTGAGCTTAGGAATGGTCTGTAATGATAAAATACCAAGGAAGTTTTTTGAAATAAATCAAATATGAATATATGGGAAAAAATCGATGAGACACAGAACAGCCACAACAGTGTGTTTCACATAACTTAGACTGCAACCTACATCAGAAGCTGAGATGCAATGGAAACTATTCAACCTTTAACTTGGACATTGAAAAGTTTTGTGAGTAATGTGGTGGCTGAATATAAATATGGGTACAACAAGAATCCTCAAAATTAGTGACAGAAGGCAAAGTGAGTCCAGAAGTTGTTGTTGGAGCTACCTTATTCCCCTGTATACCACCTACAGAAATGTTGTTGTTACACTGGATACACAGAACGACTGGGCCACCCAAAGAGTACAAGATGGATGAGTTTAATAGAACTAAGCATGACCAAAAAGAAAAAATTTATAGGTTACTTTTCTTTTTTTATCTTCGATTGACCACAGAGATGCTGAGTCCCAGATTGTTATAGCTAGCTGAGATTTGGTGAACGTAATGTACTGACACTTGGGGCACAGGAAACACTGGACACCAGAAATACTCTATAAATATTGCTACAAAGTCATTTAGAAAGTTAATAGAGCAACGGTCTTGCAGCAAGACAGACATATGGGGTGAGGTGAGGGGAACACTTGACATAAGAAATGTGAAATATTACCCTATCTCACTTAAAAAGAAAAAGAAAAAGCTTTGAACCCTATACCACAGGCAAAAAAAGCACCTCATTAATACTGCATATCTTTAGTTATTTGTACTACCACTAGACATCAGCAACACCCTTTCATCATTATGTTACCTCACTTAGAAAAGTAATAGAGGCACCGGGAAAAGGTTTCAAACCTATACCCTTGGCACAGAAAAAGTGCTTTAACACGTCAGAGCTTTAGTCGCTAACTGAAGAGGGTTAGCATGTATTTTCTGAAATATAAGAATTATGAAACTCATAACTTCTAGCATTATTGACAGAGTGTAATACTCCCTGAGTTACAAGGAACAAAGCAGGGGAAAAATTATGGACAGTTGTAAAAAATGGGGGTATGCCCATTTGCAGGGGGCACCATACCTTCAAGTAGCCATGTTGAAGACTTATGATTAAAGCCAGGAGGTAGACTAGATAACACCAGGGATAATTTTTGAATATTATTTTGAGTTACTTAAAAAATTACCAGAGCAACAAGTTTAGCATCATGATGCAGTTTTAAAAATTAGAAGAATGACTCTCTAATGTCAGTACTCATCTGTGTTTTATGAGAAGGAAGGGAATAAAACAAAGCAAATATATCAGGGACATTCTGGAAACTAAGGGACCGGTAAGAGCTATGGCAGTATGTGTGCGTGTGTGTGTGCGTGTGTGTGTGTGTGTGTGTGTGTGTGTGTGTGTGTGTGTGTGTGTGTGTGTGTGTGTGCGTGTGTGTGTGTGTGTGCGTGTGTGTGTGCGTGTGTGTGTGCATGTGCACGTGTCCATGTGTGTGTGTGCACGTGCACGTGTCCATGTGTGTGCGTGTGTGTGTGTACACGCGCGCTCGCATGTGTGCATGTGTGTGTGTGTGTGTGTGTGTGTGTGTGTGTGTGTGTGTGTGTGTGTGTGTGTGTGTGTGTGTGTACGCACGTGTGTGCATGTGTCTGTGTGTGTGCATGCGCGTGTGTATGTGTGTTTATGCACGTGTGTGTGTGTGTGTGTGTGTGTGTGTGTGTGTGTGTGTGTGTGAGACAGAATGAATGAGGGGTGGTTCCTGAGCCAACATGTTGCATGGGCTGCCAAAGCTGATTACTGAAGCAGAGTACTGATTAAGAGTAGCGCTAACAGCATGGAATTCAAAGCCATGTAAATTACCCAATAATGAGGTCCCTTTTGGCCTCAACTTATAATCCTCATGAATACCTGGGTAAGTTTATGACACATTTGATTCAAACTATGGGAATCGTTTTGCTAAGCAATATCATCAGTGTGTTTAGTACACTAACACTTAAATATGTATGAGACTACAGCTGTGGCTGGACATCTCCTCAAATGCAATTCAGCAGTACCAGCAAATGGTCAGGAAGCTGAAATGTATGCCAGAGGATGAGGGTGATTGAAACTCAAAGTGGAAATACCATGGACCTAATTAAAATAAATAGCAAAAGGTACAGAAGGCAAAATTACCCATTTGGGAGCTTAATCCTCACAAAAAAATAATGCTTGGGAAAACCATCCTGAACAAACATCTGTCCAAAGTTTCTGGCTATTTAATCTGTTTGACAAAGTTGATTTTGACTAACTGTCTTAGATGTGACAGAGCAGTCACATATAACCCTCTTTTGGAAGAAAAATCTGAGGTTTCAGGAATCAACACAAACCAAAACAAAAACAAAAAAGCAAAAATCAGAACGCCGCCATTTTTAATTGTGACAGGTTTATTATAAAATACAAATAGTGACCGCTCTGATGTAGTCTTTTTAAGTATAGCATGAACATGCTCAGTGTTTCTATTTTATAATAAACGTGTCATGAGTACTAGGTTCTAGAAATATTTACATCAGTTTGAGAAGCTACCAAGCTTTAAACAATAAGTAACTTTAGCCATTAGCTTGTTCTCAGAAGAGAACAAAACAAGTTACAGGGTTCATTTGTTGTGTGTTGTGCAAGAATGTCTTGGCCACATGCTATAATGCCAGCAGGCTGTTACAAGAAAATAAATATATAGGCCATATGGTGCTTCATGCGTACAAAACTATAAATGCTGAAAAAATAGCAAGTAGAATAGAAAAGGGTGAATACTACCAATGAAATTGGGAAGGCATATTCCACTTTATGTCTCCTGTCAGTAAGGAGACCTGGCTACCCTGAACCTCCTATAGGAAGCAGCATCCACTGAGCAAGTAACCTTACCAAGAAGTTTCTTCCATGTCTGTCTGCATGTGTTAAGCAAGTAAAAAAAAAAAACATTAGCATTGCCATGTGTATTAAGAAAGTATCCTCAAGTAGCTGTTTGGCTTTTGTGCATCTACTCTTGACGCCCTAATGAAGTGGATGCATGATAGAATGGTATTAAACTAGTGTATTACTAAACCAGTGTAAGACAAAATGGCACCACATCTAGGATGAATCGGTTAAAGGATATATAATGTATATATTTTCCTCACCCTTTCTGAAAAGCATGCAAAACATGTATCACTGTTGTCAGTACTTCCATCACCTGCCTTGGTAAGTCTTTGTGCTTCCCTTTGTACCCTTCTGTTTGGAATCATTAAATTGCCCCTGCTAACTCTTTGTTTACTTTCGGTATGTGGTATTTCAATGGTTTCAATCAATTCACTGTGAAATGGCATGGTTAATTCACTTATACATGAGCAGTGGAAGAACAGACTAGTTTGAATTGACCTGCACTTTTATGATTTGTACTGTAATTCTTTATTAACCCATTTTGTTGCTTTGTTCAGAAGACCATGCTACATTCTTCAGTAGTTACATACTGGTATCTGATTCACAACATGCTGCCTGAATTATAAAGACAATATTCAGGCACTGCACTAGTTGTATTAATTTCAACTCTCTCAGTGTGAAAGCATAAACTCAAAAAAGACATACAGTGAATTTGTCTTTTTAGGTAAATTTAAGTTACTGGATAGTAAGTTCACTGCCTTGATGCCAGCAAAGAAGAAATTCAGAGAACTTCAAAGAAAATCAGTCACAAAGGTAAGGAGAAAACTCTAGATGGAAAGAATCCTGCAGCTGTTCAGCAAAAAAGCAGTTCAAGCTCTAGCTTTGGTGTAATACATGACTTCCAGTAATCTAGAGGAAAAAATAAGTCAAATGTGCTCAGAGTTGATTAAAATAAATGAATTATTGAAAGACTATATTAACTCAAGTAACACAAGGCTGACAAAATGGAAGGAAGCTTAAAATAAGAGATATTCAGATGAGCTGATAAAACTGCAAAAATCAGAGGTCACAATGAAGAAAAGGCTGGCTGTGTATGAGACTGTACAAGAAGAACTTTAAACTGGTAGAATTAATGAACAGAGCACATAGAAAAATATATAAGATTTTCTGCTGTACCAGAGAATCTAGAAGGAACAGACTGTATTAATTTTATGAAAGTACAAATAAGCAACTGGACTGGTATTCCACAGAAGGACTTATTAACTGAAAGAGCACATTGTGTGTATGTTCCAAACGTGACTATGAGAAAGCAGCATAGACCTTTAATAGTAAAGATGCAATCCTACCAACAGAAAGTACTGACTGTGGCAAAACTGTGGCAGAAGGACAAAGTACTAAAAGTTGGAGACAGTAGAGTACTTGTGGAAAATGATTATTCACTATACACCAGGCAGAAAAGGAGCACATTTATTCCAGCAATCAGGGAATGTTGAGAAGCAGATGTGAAATTCAGGCTGCTTTATCCAGCTATCTTCAGAATATTCTTTCCAGGAGGGATACAATCATTTTTTTGATGCAGAACATGCTAAGGAGGAAAGACAAAAGTTTGCCCAACAAAACATGAGCTGTCAAAAAGAAGGGGATTCTTCTACTTATTCTTCTGATGATAAAGCTCATACAGATACTTTGCCAGTGAAACATTTCTAATGTTCCAAAGAAAAATCCTTGAAAGACAGAAAAAACATAGGAATCGAATAGAAGAACCAAATGACCCAAAGACTGGATTTGGGAGATGGATATCAACATGAAGAAAATGAGCAATTGCAAATTTCTGAATAAATGTGGGATTACAAAGCATCAGTTACATTTGTGAAATATGGTAGAACACAAACACCTGGAAATATTGACATTTTTATGACATTGTTAAACTTGTAGGGGACTCTAAAGCACATGTCCTACTTTGTGACATTAATGTTTGGAAGAACATTAAGGAAAGTGGAAGAGGAAGGAAAGACATAACTTTAAGGAAAATAGTTTTTGTTCTTAACAGAATTTTTATAAAACATGACATATACTGCATGTTATAAAGTAATATTTTTCAGTTATTTTTGTGTGTAATAGGGATACTAAATTAAACAGATGCACCTTTTTCTCTTTCTTTTTTTCTTCTTGTTCATTTTAAGAAATGTAGGCATGGCAATAAAAAAACAGAAGAAAGCCTGGACAAAAGAGCAGGAAACAAGTAAAACTGACATGCTTTTTCTTACTTTTGCATAGGAGAATGACTGGATTAAGGCCCTTGGTTTGATCTAATAACAAGTTTAAGGGGAAACAAGTAAATGAACACTGAATGCAATGAAAAAGTTTGATCTAGCAAATAAATGTTCACATTGCAACATGAGAAACTTGTAGTGGAAGGCAACTGAGTGCCTGTTTGTTGCTTCTATGGAGACAAGCTGATAAGGGCAAATAAAACAGAATACTTTTATCTTTCAATGGCTAGGAGGTAATGTTTTCTGAAAGCATTTAAGTTGTTTTCTATATCTGGGAGATGAATAAAGATAGGATAAAAACAGACAGCACTTACTAGTAGAAGCACAGGTTGCACCATGCATCTTAGCATGGATAGTCTTCATTACAGGTCAGTTCAAGTTTGAGTTTAGCTGTCAATCTGGGACAATTATTCCTGTTAGGAGGCGTAAACTTCATTATTTGAAGATGTACAGTGCTTGTATTAAGTTAATAGATTACATGGATGTTCTGGTGGTGTGTTTATTTGAGGGGTTTCAATAAAAAAAGTGATGATGGCATAATCGTTAAGGTGCTTGCTTCAGAAACATAAAGTACAGGGTTTGATTCTCACTTTGAAGGTAAATTGGCTAGGTTTAAAATGGCCTGCAAGGGTAGCTAGCCTAGTACACACCTATAATCCTGTTAGAGTGAATCTTCCTCTTCAAATGCAACATAGATCAATGGATGGTTGACCACAAATTCACTGCTGAGGTAGAGCCCATGTCCCTTCTGGACAAAGGAAGTTGGTATTAACAACCATAGACATTCACCTCTGCGAACTTCACTCACCTAACCAGTGACAATTGGACCAACTCGGGATAAATATCTCTAGGATTGTAAGGGATCTAGGGTCATTAGCTTAGTAACTTTCTATGAGTCAATAAAATCAAAAACTCTTGCAAGATGTGACACAGGTTTAAATGGATATGACAAGAAACAACTGTATAAAAGGTCAACCTGCCAAACATTAGTGTGTGCATGTAACACAAAAGCTGGAACTAGAAATCTAAAAAAGGCTGTTATACATAACAGGTAGGAATAATAACTTTTTATCATAATGACGATACTTTTCATATTATCTTTAAATGTGATTGGTCTCACAGATATATACATAAACAAAAGAGTAGTGAACTATATTAAAAATGCAGAGTATAAATAGTTATGCTACAGGAGACACATTTGGAAAAAACTAAGCATGTGAATTTTATATAGAAAGGATTTCAAGATGTTTATTCAGTGGAATACCTGGGACAAAGGAGAAGGATAATACTTCTATTAATTGTGAGACGAGCTCCAATTGTGACAGAAGAGGAGAAAAAAGATAATAATGGCAGATTTGTAGCAGGAAGATTACGGTGGCATGTATTTATAGTCCACCTAAAACTGCTACAATGAAGATTAAGAAAATACTGATTGAAATAATCAGCTTTTAGCAAGGAATATTACATATAGGTGGGGACTGGAATTTGATTTGCAGCACTGAAGATGTATTTGTGGGAGGGTGTAGAAGAGAAAGTATAACAAAAGAGGGTAGGTTTTTGAAGAACATTATGAAAATATTTGGTCTGGAAGATTTGAATTCAGTAGTATGAGTTTGGACTGAATTTACATATTATTCCCCAAGGTACAAAAACTGAGATAGGATGGACAAAAATTATATTTGACAGGAACATGTGCATTTAATTCAAAATTCTAATACACATCCAATAACTATTTCAGATCATGCGCCAATAATAACAAAAATAAAAATGCAGGGTAATGAAATAAAATGAGACACTGGCATTTCCTCACCTATCTGTTAAACAAAGAGGAATTTAAGGAATGGGTAGTAGAAATTATTCGGGAGTTATTAGGGAAGACAGCAATTCTTCAGAAAGTATAGCTAGGGAGTGGGATCAAATGAAAGTGGAGTTTAAAATAGGGTGTAAATAAAAAAGAAATATGGTTAAGAAGTGGCAAGCAATATTTAAAGGGACTGATAAAGGTCAAAGTATTGCAAAATAGGGGGAATTTCATAGAACAAGAAGAGGCACAACTGTAGAGTACTAAAGAGAAAATAACAGAATATCTTGATAATATGCACAAGTTTAGAAAGTTTGCTATTAGCAACTGTTTATTTTTTATAATAACTCCAGAGCTCAAAACTTTTAGCACAATGGCTCAGGCAACATAATGTAGAAAGGGTTGCTGCCAAGCTTAGGGAACCTATAATGATTAATATAACAAGAGATCCTGTAGAGGTATTAGAAATATTTTGGAAATTTTATGAAAATCTGTATAAAGCAAAGGAATGTGGAAATCAAGAAAAAGTACAAATGGAAATGTTTATGAAAGAATTGAAAATACCAAGTCTAGGGTTAGATAAGGCTCAATTACTAACAGTTAGGATAGGAGGAGATAAGATTAAAATGGTAAAATATAACCAATATACAGGAAAGTCTCCAGGAATAGATGGCATTCCTATAGAAGTTTGGAAGTTAGGAGGGAAGAAAGTGATAAAGATCTAGAAGGATTTATTTAACAGTATTATAAAAGGGAAAAAAAGCATTAACATCCTGTAGGAAATCTGTAAAGCTGTAGTGGCTGTAATACCTAAAGATGGTAAAGACCCATCAGATCCAGCTTCATATAGGCTCAATTTGATTCTACACCATGATGGTGTTTATGTCTATAATGGCTAAAAGAATGGCGAGTTATTGCCAAAATTGATAGATATGGATCATTGTGCTTTTGTTTAGGAGAGGCAAACATTTGACATCATTAACAGAGTGAAAATGATCCAGACAGAAGCAGAATGTAAGAAAATACCACGGTTGTTGATGAGTCTATGCAGAGAAAGCATTCAACAGAGTATACTTGGGCTTTATGCGAAGGGCAATGGAAGCTTTTGCATCCCTGATAAAATTAAAAGATTGATTAGGAGGATATATGAGGGATCAAATGCAAAACGTAAGGGTTTCCACTGCAATAAGTTATTTTAGAACAGAGGAACCAGGCAGGGATGCTCTCTCTCCCTTGTGTTATTTGTGTTATACTTAGAACCATTGGCAAAGAAAATAATGAACCTATGAATGTATAAGGGACTCAGAAATTTAAGGATATAATTGGTATGGTAATCAAGAAAAGTTGACTTCATTTGCAGATGATATTATTTTGCACCTGATAAAACCAGAAAAGAACATTTAATTGTTGTGGACCATTCTGAAAAAGTTTCAAGACTTTTCAGGATACAAAATTAATGAAGCTAAAGCAAAGGCAATTGCTGTAAACTATGTACCCATACAAAAATTGGTTCAGCATGAGGACAGACTGAAGTACTTAGGAGTATGGAATAAAAAGGATTATGTTATGGCAGCTAAGGATATGTGGGACAAGACTAAACAAATATTGGACATGTGATGGGGAAGAAAGAAGTAACTGTTAACATATTGTTGAGAGTGTAGTAAGTTGGTAGACTAAAAATTCCCTGCAGACTATATTCAGAAAAGACAAAACAGATCTTTCACAAACTAGAGAAGGTGTATATAAGTGAAAGAAAAAACAGCTCACATATAGTAGATCTTTCCCATTACCAATTTCCTTACATATGAATGACATCAAGAATATATTAGTAGAAAACTGGAAAATTATTTTAGGAAATGAAGGTTTAACAAAAGCTTTAGAAGAGAGACCTTTGCTTCCATACAAAGATAGTAACAACATAAAATCCATTCTAGAGATATCTGGGATAAAAAGGGAGAAAATGTTTCTACAATGGGTACTTACAGTTGTAATAGGTGTAAATATTATAAAGTCATTAGTGACTTCTCAATTTTGTTTATCAAAGGGATAAATAAACAAATTTGGGTGAATGGAAGTTTTAACTGTATCTCCAATGTAGTGCATTTAGCTATATGTGAAACCTGTAATGCTCATTATGTAGGAAAGACAATTAGAAAATTATCAAAAACAATCTAGAAACACATGATAGCAATTAAGAAAGAAGGTTTAAGTAATTCTTTAGCTAAGCATGCAGAAATATGTAAAAATTTCAAGAAATTTATTTTTTTATATTGAATTTGTAAATTTAAAAGATTTTGTGAGAAATTATAAATATGCATCTTGAGTGTAAGAAAGTGGGATGGCAAATCAGATTATCAGCAAACAACATGGACTCAAAGAATACATCAATATAAAATGTTTCCTTTTGGCTCAAAGATTATAATGTTAATATTAACATTTATTTATGCATCAGGATAATAAATATTATATTTATATGTATATATAAGTTTTTAATATGTTTATTAAAGTAATTTCTGAAACATGCAATTATTAACAGAAAACTGAAAATTTTTATGATGAAGTAGATAAAAACAAAGAAACTAATATAAAAGATCAAAAAAAGACAATGAACTATGTACAAAGGTGTTTACTATGCTATAAACAAATAATTCAAGTTAAAACAAATGAGTAACAGCTGATTAATACCTTTAAATTATTGATTTTCTAATAAATCAATTATATTCATCCATTGGTAATACATTGCTGTATTCCTAGAAGATCTAGACTTGATTGTCATCGATTCTAATTTGGATACTTCTAAGAGAAGATCTTTGAAGTTTTGAAAAGAGGGAATTTGTGATGATTTCCAATTTCTCATGATTTCTTTCCTGGCTATGGACAGTACATACGAAAAAAAATAATATTTACTTGATTTTACACAGGATGGAATTGGAGAGTTAAATAAAACTAATGATTTAGTAAGTAGAAAGTTATCAGTGAATATTGCTTCTAAGAAATTGTTAATATCGTCCCAAAATTTTTTCATGTGTAAACAATCATAAAAAATATGTGCCCAATCGGCATTCTGTACCTTCATACATCTCCAACAAAGCATTTTTTCTTTAAACATCTTATTTATGTTATATGGAGTGATAAATGATCTATTTAAAAATCTTCAAGTAAATATTCTCCATTTAAGTGATGAAGTAGTTTTAGCTGCTGACTGAAGAATATTTGATTTACCTTTATTTGAAGGGTTGCAATTATTATTGTCAGAGAAATATTTTCAATAATTATCTGGGAATATATCTAGGTCTGATTTAATAGTTTTATATATATATATATATATATATATATATATATATATATATATATATATATATATACATACATATATATATATATATATATATATATATATATATATATATATATATATATATGCATAACAGGCTAATTTTAAATGAATTGTTTTGTTGAGTAAAAGCAATCAAATACTGAATGAGTTTGGGAATTAAATTTTTAACTGAAGAAGATATTAAATCAAATTTATTTTTGATTTAATTTCTAGCTTCTTATAAGTCAAGCCATAGTGATGAATCAAGGTCATTCTCTTCCAAATAAAGTATTAACGGATTGCAATTCATTGTTTTAAAACATTTGATGCCAGTAAATCAGATGTTTTTGTTTAAATATTGACATTTTATGAAACATTTTGGAGAAAATAACCCCCTGTGTGTATGCTATGGGGAAAATAAGGAATAACCAATTTTCATATGACTGAAATCTAAGAATGACATTTTTAAAGGATTATAAAATAATTTAATATAATATTTTATAAAAATTTGGGTAGGGCAAAAAGAAAAATATTCATTTAGTTTCCATATGAATGTGATATTTACTAGATTAAGCTTAAATAAGTCATTATTGTTATTTAAATTTTGTGACGAGGATAGGATAAATTATTTCCATTTCGTTGAATATTTACTATCTGTAAGATATGAAATTGTTTTAATAACTGAGGAAATAGAATATATTTCTAAATGTGGTAATGCAATACCTGGAAAATAACAAAAAAAAGGATGAACACTACCTGGATACACTCTAAAAAGAATTATTTATTCACAAATAAAGTAAGCACTTTCGTACAGGATAGTACCTGTACTTCTTCAGACAAGACAAGACAATACTGAATGCAAGACCTTATATACACTCTCCCAGAATGTAAATCTAATGAGCTATATCACATGGTCCATTAAACATTAATAAGTTAATAAGTTAATAATAATTAATAATAATTAAGAAAATCATTAGAAAATACATTGAAAAATACATTTCAAAATACCCCAGAACTGTACATTAGAAGTATATTGGAAAAGTAGCCACTAACACCTGGTAAAAATGTTAAATAACACTTGTAAGACTGAAACATTAATAAATATTCATAAATTAGATAAATAAAGGATAAAAATGACTGTTAAAAACTTTCTTATGCATCAAACGGATGTTAACATTCATCTATTTTAATATAAATACCTTGCAAAAATGGTAACATAGATGGATGCATAAAATGAACAATTTAAACAATCTAAAACACTGACAAAAAAAAAAAATATATATATATATATATATATATATATATATATATATATATATATATATATATATATACATATATATATATATATATATATATATATCTCAAGGAAAATTAAGGCCGTTACCTTATAAGGCTCCTCAGTTTAAGTATGCAAGCTATGGAGCACATTTCATTAATCCCTGGGTGCCTAAATGCATCACATCTTAGCTGCCACAACAATTCACATTTCTCCACTCTCAGAGAGGTGGGACCACCTCTAATATTTGTGTCAACTGTATCAATAACTCTGGATTCAGAAACATGTTCTGGTGAATTAATAATGTGTTTAGCCAATACATTCTCTATCCTTTTATTCCTGATAGTCTCTTAGTCTTCTGTCAGATTTTCCTATGTAAAAGACAGGATACACACACACACACACACACACACACACACACACACACACACACACACACACACACACACACACACACACACACACACACACACACAGGCAAACACATACACACACACACACATATATAAATATATATATATATATATATATATATATATATATATATATATATATATATATATATATATATATATATATATCTAGCATGTTTGCTCGAATAAGCAAACATCCGAATCCATAACAACCGAACACATTTTAACGAAAGTGCTTTTATCAAAAAAGCCCTTTCGTTAAAGCATGTTACAAAAAAAAAACACTACATTAACATTTTAGCAGGGGGGGCTTCACACTCTGCACCCCCATACCTCCCACAGCCCCCTACTTTAATATTCTCCCTCCAAGACTGCACTACAGTGGGGAAAAGGGAATTTTCCCTTACCAGCACCATAGCACAGCCTCAGCAACAGGCATACTTATGCGAAAGTGCTTCTTTGGTGAAAATTACTTTCCCATAAGTATGCCCATCCATTTGGGTTTCGGATGTTTGCTCATTCGAGTAAATGTCCGAAACCCATATATATATATATATATATATATATATATATATATATATATATGTATATATATATATTTATATATAGATATATATATATATATATATATATAAATATATATATATATATATATATATATATATATATATATATATATATATATATATATATATATATATATATATTTTTTTTTTTTTCAAAAACAACCCCTCCCAGGAATATATTTATTACTATACATGTTACCTTGATGATATTTTTATAATTTTCAAGGACAACGATTCTATTTTCACAGAATTCATGACTTTCATCAACACCACTACATACTTTCTCAAATTCACTAGTGAGTTCCACAGGGAATCTCTATCCTACTTGGATATCAATTTGAGTAAAGATAATGTCAAACAATGTTATGTGGCCACTATCTTCATCAAGGAAATGTATTCTAATTCCTTTCTGCATTATACTATCTCTCATCCTGACAACCAGAAGAAGTCAGTGGAAATAGGACAGGTAGTTAGAGTTGCCAGAATGGTATCCAAGTATCATGACTTTTTAAGTGAATGTCAGTTCCTAAAAGAAATGTTTCTTAAGTGTCGTTACCCGCAGTCCCTATTAGAGGACATCATAAAAGAGGTCACATCTAAGAGAGCGACAGGGTTTTATAAAGCCATTTTAAATGATTACTTACTTGTGAATGGGGATGACCATAGCTTTTTCAGTCTACATAATAATAGACTCACTATGCATTCCTCTGTAGATCCATTCACTGATTTTTCCATTACATTTGTGACTCCATTTAGTAACGAAGCATACATTATTAAACTTATAATACACAAGAATTGGGACTTAATAGTAGCTGATACAAACTTAAGAGTTAGTTTACCAAGTAAACCTAGAATCATATTCAAGAAGGGTATTAATCTAAAAACCATGTTGGAGCAGAGGAGAATAGACAATCCCAGAATTAAAGGAATGTTCAAATGTGAAAACTGCCCCTACTGTAAACATGTGAGCACAGGACTCTCTTTTGAAATCAGGAATATGAGATTTTCATGCAAGGGAAGATGCAATTGCAACACTCGAAGCATTATTTACCTGGCCCACTGCAAAATGTGTCATGTCTTTTACATAGGAAAATCTGACAAAAGACTAAGAGACAGAATGTACGAACACCTTTATGCTATCAGGAATAAAATGATAGTGAATGCATTGGCTAAACACATTATTAATTCACCAGAACATGTTTTTGAATTCAGAGTAACTGATGCAGTTGACACAAATATTAGAGGTGGTCCAACCTCTCTGAGATTGGAGAAATGTGAATTGTTGTGGCAGCTAAGATGTGATGCATTTAGGCACCCAGGGATTAATGAAATGTGATCCACAGCTTACATGCTTAAACTGAGGAGCCTTATAAGATAAAGGCCTTAATTTTCCTTGATACATATATATATATATATATATATATATATATATATATATATATATATATATATATATATTGTCAGTGTTTTAGATTGTTTAAATTGTTCATTTTGTGCATACATTTATGTTACAATTTTTACAAGGTATTTATATTCAAATAGATGAATTTTAACATCCTTATGGTGCATAAGAAAGTTTTTTAACAGTCATTTGTATCTATGTTTTTATCTAATTTATGAATATTTATTCATTTTTCAGTCTTACAAGTGTTATTTAACATTTTTACCAGGTGTTAGTGGCTACTTTTTTAATATACTTCTAATGTACACCTGTGAGGTATTTTGAAATGTATTTTTCAATGTATTTTCTAATGATTTTCTTATATTATTCCAAGCTAGGTCTTTAATTTAATGTAATTAATGTTTAATTGACCATGTGATATAGCTCATTAGATTTACATTCTGGGAGAGTGTATATAAGGTCTTGCATTTAGTATTGTCTTGTCTTGTCTGAAGAAGTACAGGTACTATCCTATACAAAAGCGCTTACTTTATTTGTGAATAAATAATTCTTTTTGGAGTATATCCAGGTCAGGTTCATACTTTTTTCTTATTTTCCAAGTTTGTTTTGTGTTTTCATAGTAATGCAATACCTCCATTATCCCAGCTGTACTTATGATATGATAAAGAAATCCTGGGTTTAATTGGGTACCAAATAATTTTTTTAATCATAGTGTTAAACTTTTTAATTATTGTATAAGGGGGAGGAATAGAAATAGATTGAACTATGTATAAGATTCCCGGTAGAAGCATCATCTTTGTAATTGATAATTTCTCCTCTGTTGAGAATTTTATTTTAGACCATGTATGTATTACATTATCTTTTTCTGTTAAACATTTATCAAAGTTCAGTTTTTGAATTTCTTTTATATGATTGGCAATAATTATACCTAAATATTTTATTTGTTGGGACTGTGGTATATATTTTTCAAATTCATTTTGAATATTGTATTTTTTGACCCAGATAACAAGATTTTTATTTTATTGTGATTAAATTTAAGACCTGAGTTTTTTTGAAAATAATCTATATCATTAAATAATTCCTGAATTTTGGATTCTTACCTCCCAAAGTAATCAGAATGTCATCTACAAACATTTGAATCTTTGAAGTTTTATTAAGACTTATGTCAAAACCTTTAATATTACTATTATCTCTAATCAAATTTGCCCAAGGCTCCATAACTAAGGTAAATAAAAGAGGGGATAATGGACATCCTTTTTTAGTCCCTTTAGTAATAGGTATGAACTGAGAAATATTAGAACCAATTTTAACATAAGCTTGAGATTCTATATATAACTGGGTAATAAGATTTATAAAATTATTTGAAAAATTAAGTTCCTGTAGAAGAATAAAAAGGTAATCCCAATTAACCAATTCAAAAGCACAATTTATATCTAAACTGACTATAGTTAGGTTATTTTTAAAGTGTTTAGTTGACTCAATTAAGGTTATTATTCTTTTAATGTTATCATATGTTGTTCTATTTATTATGAAACCTGCTTGGTCCTCGTCTATTAAGTTGGAAAGATAATTCTTAAACCTCTTTGCATATACAGACAAACATTTTATAGTCCATGTTTAATAACAAGGGTCTATATGATGCTATTGAATGGACTAAATAGCAAATGCTATTTAGTCGATCCAATACTGTCGAAATGGCAAAATAGCAAAGTCACGGAACATCAAATTTTTTCCCAGGGAAACAAAATCAGTGGTCCGTCTTCGGGACTTTGCCATTTCCTCCACTATGGTGTGATCTTGGTGTTGGTATATTTAAGTAGGGGGATTGTGGGGGCACAGCCCCCCACATGTGGGGTGTGGGGCAAAGCCCCCCACTTAAATTTGTGTTTAAGTTTATTTGTTTTTTTTATGGAGCAGTGAATTTTTTCCCTGGGAAAAAAAAAATGTGTTCCGTTTGTTCAATATTTTTTTGTTTCGATATTATCGGTACGATGAAATAGCATTTGCGATTTACATTGTACGATAATATGATATAGACGCAATAACAATATAGGTCTATATGAATTACATTTTGTAGGGTCTTTTTCAGGCTTTAGGATGGGAGAAATGAATGTATATTTCCATGATGGATGGATAGTATTTTTATTTTTTATAGTATTGAAAACTGAAAGTAACAAAGTTAGTGCTTTATTCAGTATAATTTTGTAGATTTTTGGAATAATACCATCATTACCAAGGGTTTTGTTTTGTTTGAGTGCATTAATTTGTTCTTGGATGTCTTTTAATGTAATTTGTATATGAAGTAACTTAATTTGTTCTTCTGTTAATCTTTTTTTGGAGTTTTTATTGATAAAGGCTTGAATATCTTTCTTTGGGTTTATTAGTGCAGAAGATTAGTTTAGCTTAAGAAAAAATGTTCTAAATTCAATTAATATGTTATGTAAATCAGATACCTTTTTTCTTTTGAGGTGAATATATTTATTTAATGTGATTGAATTTGTTCAATCTCTTTTACTTTATTGGCTAAAATGTTCAAAGATCTGGGATTTATAAAAAAATTAATAAATTTAAATTTCTCTAGACTAATCATAGTTTTATGGTTTAGAATCTCAAGATATTTCTTATTTAAAGATTTTAATTCATCCAATTTGGATTTTTCTTGTTGATTTTTTTGATAACTCAAGATTCAGAATATCAAGTTTAGTTTGTATGTCTTTTAAGTCTTTTTTCCCATAAAAGTCTTTTTTTTTTTTACCAATCAATTATTCAGCCATATAAATATGCTTTCATTGCATCCCAGATGCAAATTTCAGATGTATCATTGTTGGCATTAAATTCTAAAAAACTATTAACTTCTTATAATATGAAGGTGTTAAAATCTTTTAATTTAGTGATATATGTTGGAATCCATTTTATCTGAACATCAGTACATCTATAAATATTTATATCAAAGGTTATAGAATTGTGATCTGAAAAGGGACATGTAATAACTTTACATTACTTAAAGAATCGGTTAAACTGTTAGAGATAAAAACTATGTCTTTTCTTGAGAATGTGTTATGTCTGTGTGAGAAAAACGTATAGAATAATGATTTTGGGTCCGCATAGTTATCAATGTCTTTCAATAAAAAGGAAATTGAAAACTATTTTAGTAATCTGGCTGAACTTGAAACTCTTCTCTTACCTTTAGAAGTAGAGTCTGAACTATTAAAATGCAATTAAAATTGCCAGCTAATATAATATTGCCCTTAGAAAATTGGATAATATGATCTATATATTGTTGTGCTGAGTTCTATCCAAAGCCAGGAATCCAGTACATATTTATTACAGTGAATATTACGTTATTACATTATATGACAATAGAAGCTACCATATCTTTATTATCTTTGTATGAGTCTATTATTTTGGGATGTGGTAATGTATTATTCCAAAGTACTGCAACACCTCTTTTTTTTCTTTGAGAGAGCTCAGAACTAACAAGGATTGAAAAAGACTTAGATTCTAATTTGGAAATGTCATCCTCTATCAAATGAGTTTCTTGTAAAAAACTTAATTGTGAATTATGTAACTGGAGATATTTATTCAAAGACCTTCTCTTGTTAAGGTTATTTAGCCCATTTATGTTAAGAGAAATACTATGAAATGATGTCATGTTGTAAATTTGTTGGACTAAAATACATGCTGGTTAAGATTTTTATTAAATTTTGGTCTATGAGATGATACTAGAAATATGATTTATATTGTGTGAAACGTAGAAAAAAGATTTAAAGTTAAAAATATTTAAATAACTTTCCACAACACATGGTTTAGTGAAAATCAGAAAAATATTATCAAAAATTATAACAGAAACTTCTAATAATAAACCCCGCTAAAACCCACCTGGAGTTATAAATTCCTAATTTGAGTGGCATTAATCACTCAAATTAACAATCCTACTAGCAGCATATTTCTATCAAGCTCTGACTAAACATGAACTACTTCATAATTAAAAACGTGGCATGTAGATAGGAATGTCAGTGTTAAGCAAAAAGGAGAACTCATCATGCACTTAGATTAACTTATAAATAAATTAACTACTAATAAATTACAACAATGAATCACATATTATCAAGTTACTAAATGTCTAGCATCATAGTTAGCTATAACAATTAACACTAGCATTGTTTAAAGTCAGCAGAAAAAAATATAAACAGAGTGTATAATATCCTTCAACAAAAGGCTTATGCAATTTATTTAGGTTTAGTGAATCAATATGAAAGCCTAGATGTCGCATTTCTTAGTATAGTTTTAAAATTTGTCTACTGAGACTACAGTCATCACAATTAAAAGATGATTGGATAACAAAAAAAACACGACACTAGGAAGACAAAAATGGTTACACCCAATATCAGGTATATATCAGTTGTAATACTATTTCCCTACTAGCAAAAAAATAGGGAGAGACATATTCAAGAATAAAATTATATAAAATAATATGAAGTCATGAATCTTGAAGTGGTCCTGATTAACTTTAAAGAAAGTCCACAGGACGTACTTCAGTTTATCTTAAAAGGTGATCTCTAGAATGGGAAAATATGTTTGTTGGAACTACATAAGAATAATACCTGTATGAAAATTAATTATAGGGTTTATGATATCAGGTATCAAAATCTACCAGAATTGACAGCAACATTTATATATAGCTGGTTACAGTTTAAAAAAAAGGCAAAATATTGGAACACCCTGTCTAATTTTCCTATTATTCTCTGAAAGGGGCCATTAATCTATCAGACTTAAACTAAAAAAGAAAACAGTATAATTTTGCACGGATATTTTAAAGTTTCCCAGATTTATGTTTATCAAAGATCAAGCAATTAATGCATAACTAAAAAAGGTTATTCATGAACCTAGTGATCTGTAAATGTGCTATTATAAGGCTGAAATTCAAATCAGCAGCAATAAATATTTTTGCATCTAATATTTATAGTTGTTGTAATCAGGTTTTCAGTTTTATGCTTTGATTAGTGAAATCATAACCATATAATTAAATTATTTTTAAAACTATAGAGCTATGAGATTGACCAGTACTATAAATTTACACTGTTCTAAAGTCTCTGCAGTCAGCCCAATACAAGAATGTATCACATAGTTTCATAGTTTCATAGTAGTGTACTAGGCTATCTGCCCGGGGGCATTTATAAGCCTAGCCAACAGCGATGTGGCTTTACACCACCCCATACTATATAGTTGCGCCTCTCTAGTAGTGACACATGTGGGACCCCATTATTTAGTAAACTATACCTCTGTCTAGTAGTGACACTGAGGTGATTCCCGGGGTAAACTTGCGATCTCCCATCCATGCATCGAGATTTTTCTTGAACAGTGCCAATGAAGGGCTCTGTCTCACATGAACAGGGATTTTGTTCCAGAGTATGGGTAACCTCTGTGTTATGAATCTATCCCTCCAGCATGTCCTATTCAAATTTGTGCAGAGGTTGAAATCTTTAGTTCGTGTGGTTCTGGTGGATTTGGATTTTTTGAGATGGAGCATGTCCATCAATTCCTGGTTGGACATGGCCCTGTATGTTAGGCACAAATCACCTCTGAGCAGGCGGTATGCTACTGAATAGAGCAGGAGTTTCTTTAATCTAGCTGGATAAGGCACATGTTTGAGACCTATGATCCTCTTGGTGAGGTACTTCTGGGGTCTCTCCAGTTGCTGCATGTGCCGGGTGAGATACATCCCAAATGGAGCATTATATTCAATCATGGGCCTGACAAGGGAGGAATATAGAGGTACAATGACCTCCTTTGATCTGGATGAGAATCCCTTCATGATGAGATGGGCAAGGTAGAATGTCTTTCTGACCACTTTGGCAACATGGTTGTCAAAGGAGAGGTCACTATCGACTTGAGTCCCCAGGTCTCTGATTACTTCTTCCGTATTCAGTGGGTTATTGTCTACGTGATAATTTGTGGGTACTTTGTTTTTCCCAAAGGGGATGACTATACATTTTTTGGCGTTAAGTTTGAGACCATGATTCCGAAACCAGTTGTCCGTTTCAGTGAGACCTTTCTGTAGGATGTGTGTCAGCGGGTGAATCAACTATGGCACCCAGTTTGCAGTCATCTGCAAACTTTGTCAGCCATAATCCTTCCATATTTGCTTTCACATCTGAGAAGTAAATGCCGAATAGGAGTGGACCCAAGACTGAGCCCTGTGGGACACCACTTGTGACTGGTTTTGAGTCTGACATGGCTCCAGCAATTTTAACCTTATGGGTTCTGTTTTTTAGCCAGTTTGCTACCCATCTTGTGACATATGGATTTACATTTAGGCTGCTGAGCTTGTCAATGATGCCAGAGTGTGGTATCATGTCAAAGGCCTTAGCCAAGTCCAAGTAGGCAGTGTGGACAGCCTTGCCCTCATCGATGGCACTAGTGACTGTCTCGAAGAAGTCAACCAGGTTTAAGAGGCAGGATCTGCCTTTACAAATCTGAACTGTGTGGGATCAAGGGTCTGCAGATCCCCAATGTCGCCATTTATGAGTTCCATGATGATTCTTTCCATAGCCTTACAGACCAGGCTGGTCAAACTTATGGGGCGGTAGTTACCAGGGTCAGTAGAATTTCCCCCTTTGTGGAGTGGGACCACTGTTGCTGTGCGCCAGTGTTCAGGTACATATCCTGTAGTGAGGCTAAGATTGAATAGAGTTCTTAGGGCGGGTTTAGTTCATCTTGAAGTTCACGCAACACGCAACCGGGATACCATCGGGTCCCATAGATGCTGTGTTTTTGCCTTGTTGAGTGCTGATTTCACCTGTGTGTCTGTGATGACAGGTAGGTTACATTCAGCAGGGATAATTACTTCATCTTTAGGGGTGAGGGAGGGAGAAATTTGCACTGAACCTATCTGCCAGAATGTTGGCAATGTCAGTAGGGTCAGTGAATTTTTGTCATTGTGTACTAGCTCAGAGCATATCTGAGAATTCCTCCCAAGGTTCTGACATAATTGAAGAAGGCCTTGTGATTGTCTTTGGTATCCTTGGCAATCTTTTTCTCAAAGTTTGCTTTAGATGTTTTTATGAGAGAACGTAGTTTTTACTTGTGCTGATCAGGGAAGCCTTTCCCTTGTGGGATTTGGCTTTGTCCTGCAGTAGCTTCCTTCTTTGTTGTACAGTTTGTTTATAGCCGGGTCCACCAACCGGGCGTTTTCCCTTGGTGGAGAGGGTCTTGGTTTTAGTTGGGATTGCTTGATCCATGCATTCTTGAAGATGTCCGTAGAAGGCTTTTGTGAAGGATTCAGCATTTTGGGATGTGGTTTCCATTAACCCAGTAGGCTTAAAGGATATCATTTCTGACTTGAGGAGCACAAAGTCAGCTTTTGAAAAGTTTTTCACTGTAGTCTTTTGTTCTGGGTGTGGGGGTGGGATATGTACATCCAACGTGATCAGTTTATGATCAGATCTTACTAGTGAGGAGTTTATATCCGGTGCGGAGCATTTGGACCCCATGTTTGTGATAATCAGGTCAAGTATATTATCTCTCCTCGTAGGAGAAGTGACCAGTTGCTCCATAGCATTTGAGTTTATGAATTCCAGGAATCTTTGGGCTAGGGTGTTAGGGCTAGAATAGTGGGCCCAGTCTATGTTGGGGTAGTTGAAGTCACCCAATATGATGGTGTTTGGTGTGACATTCATATCCTCCAGTGTTTTCAGGAATGCTTGATGGGATTCCTGGGATTGGGAGGAGTTCTATAACATGCGACCAGTTGTATGGCAGTTTTGCCTATGGTGAGTAAAACTTGTATGGTTTCTGATGCTTCATGGGTAGCCACCAATCGAGAGGTGTAGGTGTCCTTTATGAAAATGGACACTCCCCCTCCCTTTGTGGTTCGGCCTGGAACTTGAGGTCGAAACGCATGATATGAGGTATAGCCTGGTAGTGCTGGAGTGCTCTCAGGAGCCTTGAACCAGGTTTCGGTTACTGCACAGACATCGATGTTCTCCATACTGAGAAGTGCTTCGAGTGCCTGCATCTTGAGATTTAGACTTCTGGCGTTGAGCAGCATTACCCTTAATTTATGGAGGTTGATTTGTCCTTTGAGCATTGCCTAAAAAAGGCACTATGGGGGTGGCAAGAGCCTTGGCCAGTATCCGGAAGCCCAGTGGTGACAGGTGCAAGCCATCCCTTGCGAAGCAACGTGGCTTGTCCAGCATATCATCCCAGGCTGACAGACATTGGATCCCCCTAGAATGACACCAGTGATTAAGCCAATTGTTAAAACTGATCATTTTGTCTTTGTACTGAGGCATCATTCTTGGTGAAGGCAGGATGCTGCTCAGGGTCAGGGTCATACCAGTCTGGGCTACATAATCGGAGAGCTCCTCAATGTCTCTTTTCATGTAGTCCAGGGAGGTACGTCTCAGGTCATTCACACCCGCATGGACAATGACTGAGTCATACTTGTACTTGCTTTGGAGTGACCTGAGTGCGTGTGTAATGTGGCGGATCCTAGCCCCCGATAGGCAGCTCACCGTTACCCTCTCCTTATTCAGCCTGGTAAGTGGAACATCGGTGTGTCTGACTATAGAGTCACCTATTACTAATGTCTCTGGCATAGTATTTTGCCTTAGGGGCTGTGATTGTGCGATACACCTGTTGCTTGAGGTATGTGTTGTAGGTGTTGCGTTTTGTGGGGGTGTATTTCTGGGTGTCTGCTTTGGAGGCCTCTGTTGTTTTGGTAAGTTTTTTATAAGAGCCTCCGAGTATGTCTTTGTGTTTTTATGTGTTTGGTTTGCATTAGTGGTGGTTTTATGTGTGACTGGTTTTGCTTTGGGTGTGGGTACCATCTCCTCCTGACTGGTCTTGTCAGTCCTGATTTGAGAGAGTTCAGCCTCCAGTCTGGCTATATAGTTGCATCTCTCACAAGTATATGTGTTAGTAGGAAGGAGGAGAGGGTTAACATGGCAGTTAATTGTATCATAGTTGTTAGCAGACATCTACTCTTTTGAAATAAACTGTGTATAAGAGATGTAACTATATTTCTTATTGTATTTTAAGCTATTCTGATATAACCAAAACATGTGCTATACAATTCGACAGTAAGATATAAGGAAACATTATAGTGGATAACAGCAAATGCAAGAATGTTAACAACCACTAAGTGCAATACTTTAGTGAAGCTATAACACTGAATGTCAGGCAGAATGAATTACTATTTTAAATCTTCCTACTAATTAAAGGCAGAACATAGGTTAAGTTATAAATTATATATGTGATATCCATCTATTAGATTTAATAATTTAAGTCCGGTATGATCATTTTGCTAGTGTGATTGATATTACTGTAGGTATCATTCTACATAAAAACAACCCAACTCTACCTACCAAGTAGAAGACTACATCAGCTTGACCTTATTAGATTAAAGATTATCTTTAGAGTATGACAGTCATCATAGGAAGACTTGTGAAGGTTTATCCTCTTTTCAGAAGTCATAATCATTGCAATCCATGCTGTAGAAGTCAAAAAATACATTAGCATTCGGATACTGCCTTTGGGAATTTGCAATTCCATGGCATGAACTGCCAGTCACCTCAGTGGCCAGCCTACTTGTAGTTGATAAATTTGTGTCAGTGAGAGGTAATGGGTCAGAAAACTGCCATATTTGCTCATAGGGAAGACTGGTTTGACTGTATTGGCTACTGCCCTCCCCCTTACTATGTGCTGGCTTCACATTTCTATGGGTCACTGCCTGCTATGAGGTGGGGTGAGGTTCAGGAGCATCCCTGTCCAGATCCTAAGGCAGGAACACAACCCAGGCCTGCTCACATGCCTGCCTAGCATGGTTGCCATTCTGAGCTGTGGTTCCTGCCAAGACTGCAGCAACTGAATGTGCCAAAAAACAAAAGAAAGAATATAAGGTGAAGTACCAGATGAGAAGGCAAGAAATGTGGAAAAAGCATAAATATAGTTGCAAGTATAGAAAACTTTTGTAAGAGCCTGATGTTGGTCAAGAATGAACAGAGGAATGGTTAAGGAGAGGTGAATTTGCATAAAGAAATGAAAGGTTAACATTGGCAGCCCAAAATAGTGGGCTACGTAGACAATAGTTAACAAAGTCCATTGAACATGTGGGAGAAACAGACATATGTAGGTTTTGTAAAACCAAATTGAAAGTAGTCACACATGTTGTTGCTGGTTGCGTTGTACTAATAACAGAGGGACTGTATACTGAAGGGCATAATAATGTGGAGAGACTGTTACACTGGAGATTGTGCAAACATTATGGTATCAAAGTGGCTGAAAAACATTGGAAATGTGCCACAAAGAATCATAGAAAATGATGAAGTTTATATCACATGGGATCACCCAATACCAACAGTTCAAAAGATAGATGCTAGAAAACCGGATATAGTGGTCCAAGAAAAGAAGACAAAAGTAGCATTGATCATTGAAATCGCTACACCCAGTGACTACAGTGTCTTGCGTACAGAGAGACATAAAGTCATAAAATACCTGGATCTGCAGGCAGAAATGAGAGCCATGTGGAAGAAAGATTTCCAGACTGTTCCAATAGTAGTAGGAGCAACGGGTCTTATAAAAAATAATTTACAATTGTATTTAGATATGTTACCAGTTCATGTAACACTGTATGAATTGCAGAAGGAGTCATTACTGGGCACATTACGGGTGCTGCGAAGAGCACTTTTGGCTGACATCAAGGAATGAAACAATACTAAGTTCATGAATTTTAATCGTACTTTGACTTAGGAATGAGGTCCATTCCTGTCATGGTATTAGAAACCCAAAAGACTTGGAGAAATTAAAAATGGACCAATGGTGATGGGGAGGATTGGATTTCAAACATGGTATGACAAGTGACACACAAGAAAGGGGAAGACCATGATGGGTTATAAGGTTGGGTGAGGACCTCCTGCGAAGCTGTTCAAGCAGGAAGCTCCGTCAGATGTCAATCACCTCTGTGACTGGTTCATGGGTGGCCCCTGCCACTGACAGCCCAATGATATGAATCTGCCAAGGACATGAGAATGTACTCCATGATCCAAGGTGCCAATACAATATTCAGATCACTGATCCACCTCGATCCTGTCCAGCTTCGACACCTCGCATTAGGTTACCCAAGATAATCCCCACTGTGTCTCTACCATATGAGAGGTTTACACTCACACCAGAGAAGTAGTACCAGAGAAACACAGGAATGGTTAAGGAGATGCGAATTCAAACCAAGAGATGAAAAGTTAATAATGGTGGCCCAAGATAGTGAGCTATGTACACATAGGTTTACAAAGTCCATCGAACATGTGGGAGAAACAGACATATGTAGGTTTTGTAAAACCGAATTGGAAGCAGTCGCACACCTCGCTGCTAGTTGCAAAATACTAATGGCAGAAGGACTGCACACTGAATGGCATAATAAAGTGGCGAGACTGCTGCACTGGGGATTGTGCAAACATTATGGTATCGAAGTGGCTGAAAAACACTGGAAGCATGAGCCACAAAGCATCAGAGAAAGTGATGAAGTTTATATCACATGGGATCATCGGGTCTATTTCACATCGTCAAACTTGTATAAGATGTAATATATATATATATATATATATATATATATATATATATATATATATATATATATATGTATATATATATATATATATATATATATATATATATATATAAAATGTAATATCGAACCCAAAAGTCCAAAACTGCACAATAACAAATACACAGAACAGCAATTTTTTTCCCATGTCATAAAATATCAGAATCTGCAGGCAGAAACAAGAGCAATGTGGAAGAAAGATACCCAGACAGTTCCAATAGTAGTAGGAGCAATGGGCCTTATAAAAAAGAATCTACAATCATATTTAGATATGTTACCAATCCATGTAACTCTGTACGAATTGCAGAAGGAGTCATTACTGGGCACATTGCGAGTGTTGCGAAGGGCACTTTTAGCTGACATCAAAGACTGAAACAATACTAATTTCACAAACTTTAATCGTACTTTGACTTAGGAATGGAGTCCATTCCTGTCATGGTATTAGAAACCCAAAAGATTTGGAGAAATTAAAAAAGACTGAAACAGCTTCAAAGGCCAAAAGTGAACCCTCTAAGTCATCCTGCAGAGATGTTGGTCTGGGAACTGCTGAAACCCCAAATGTTGCTGATGAAGATGGTGGACCAAGCCTTGCCCCATGACTCACACTGTGAGCCCTGCCCCTTGACTCATGCTTTCAACTCTGCCCCATGACTCACACTGTGAGCCCTTCCCCATGACTCACACTGTGAGCCCTTCCCCATGACTCACACTGTGAGCCCTGCCCCATGGCTCATACTGTGGAATAAATTAACATAAATGAAGAAAAACAAAACAACAAAGAAAAGAAATAATAAATAGAAAAATATGACAAAGAGAAAGAGAGCAGTGCAAAAAATTGCAATGGTTGATATGCTGGAATGTACTCTCATATGATAAGCCCTAAAAGGAAAAAAATGCAGCCAACAGAGCAATGGTGATGTCAATGTTTGGGGAGCTCCTGTGATAACACTGGAAGATATGTCTTGCCATGCTACTTTATCTTTGTAGGACAGTGATACAGGTTATAGATGGTGTGTGTCTGTGTGTGTGTGTGTGTGTGTGTGTGTGTGTGTGTGTGTGTGTGTGTGTGTGTGTGTGTGTGTGTGTGTATGGACAATCAATCAAGGGAGAAATAACCAAAACATACAAATTAAATGCATTGTTCAAGTCTATCTGAAGTTGTCATACACAGTGCTACAAATGCCATGATATGTGTGGCACAGGACCACATAGAGCATGCCTAACAACAACAGCATGAACAGGCAGTGCATCTGCATTCACTACAGTAACATTCAAGAATCATACCTCCATATTTGCATACATAGCAGGTCTCGTTAGCTTGCTGATGCTCATTTGCATGTCATTATGTGGTCATATGCATAAAATGCATACCATGCTATTTTTCTCACTAATGTGGTAGTGTTGTGTGTTTCTAAATAGGCCACTCCCTACATGCCACTGCTCACTGCATTATTTTAAGTAATGCAGTGCATTAATTGTTTCTGAATAGCCCTATGCTATATCCATGCTTGTCAGGGAAGCTACAGGAGAATGCAGATATGAATGAAATCTTGCAGTAGTGAGTTCTTTCATAGCTTTGGTCTACAACACATATTTCTCTTACATTTCTTCATTTATCAGACACAACGAGTATAATGAATTAGGATTTAATTTAGTAATTCTGCAAATATGGCAGAGTTTACATACGTAGCAGCAAAGTAGGAGCTGTACTAATATAAAAGCTGATTTTTGTGTCATATATGTATCTTTACCCATGTGATGCAGTTTTCACATATTCATTCATTCATTCATTCATTCATTCATTCATTCATTCTTTATCTGATGTCTGTTTTATCCTACTCATGGTGATGGGAAACCACAGCCTACCCCATCAAGCAGTGTGCACAAGGCAAAGAAGCAGTCCCGGATAGGATAACAGTCCATTGCAGGTGCACACACAGAAACACACAGAAACATGCACACACACGCACACCCACACACAGAGACACACACACACACACACACACACACACACACACACACACACACACACACACACACACACACACACACACACACACACAGAGGATCTTTATTGGACAGAGTAGCATGACATCAGGCAGCAGTGTTAACTCCTGCTCCAGTATGCTGTTTTGTTTTTGTTTTTTTTTTGTTTTTTTGGTGCAAAACTATATGCATTTCTATGGGAATACAGAAGCACCTAAAGAATTTTGTGATTTTGGATATTTAGACATTTTCCTGCCGTTAGCGTACTTTTTTACATGTCCGATACATTTCTATTTCCAGGCAGCTCTGACAATTTTCATTGGTGCTGCTGCTGTTGGTTCATACCACTGTGTTCTTTTATATCTGATTTTCATGTGATATTTGTTATGGGAAATGTTTTGTTTAGTATCTGGATTGCCAGCATAATCTCAGGTTTAAAGTTACTAGGTGAGCTCTTTCTCAGGACCTTTTTCACTTACAAAGGCAAATTTGTAACCCAATCCTTCTTTCTTTTTCCATTTTGCAGTATTCATCATTTTGTGACGTTAGTTTATGCTACTGAAGATTAACATTTGACCTAGTGAAATAATAAACTGTCAGATTAGGCAAATGTTATATTTTATATGAAAGTGTTTCAAGAGACTGTATGAAATGAATTAAGGAAAACAAATTATTCTTTAAAGTTTAATAAAAGTAAAAGTTGCAGGAGCATTATAATGAAGAAATAGCACTGTTATAGTCTTGCTTAAAGACTGAAGGAACATCACAGATGTAACATACATCAGCCGTACAGATTCTACAATGTTTAGGAAATAGTCTCTAAACTTAATAATAACATTGCTTTCTGGAAATATATATTTACTGAGGACTTCAGATAGCATCTTGGACCGAAAAAGTTCTTTGAATGAGTAGAACTTAAGGAAACGTAGTAATTCTCACAGATTTCAACAAAAGTAGCTGACGAAGTAGCAACTGTAATGATATTTTCACAGTACCCTATATATAAATGAAAAGTAATGCGATTTTTTTGAAAATCATTTTCCAGTTTTCTGAATAGTACATTTATCATTGTCTATGGCTTGCTGAAGCTGCACAGTGGTGCCTTTCCCTCTCTCTCTCTCTCTCTCTCTCTCTCTCTCTATCTCTCTCTCTCTCTCTCTCTCTCTCTCTCTCTCTCTCTCTCTCTCTCATTCTGTGTTCTAGACTAATTATGATCTTTTGTTATTTACCTTCAGAGAAAATCCAGCATTTCAACAACAGTGGCTGGAGCTAATTATGGCCTCTATTTATGTTGTTTTTTCTCACTTGTTTTATTTATGTTTATTTTAAATTTATTGATCGGGTTAGGACACAGATCCATGGAAGGACTTATTTCAGGCCCAGCCTAGCAATAAAGCAGCAAACAACATTATTACCAATAGACACAGCAGTTCAAATAATGAATATATAAATTTTCTTTTGCAAGGTGTGATTAGATTATGCATTTAGCCTACAGTATTTATGCTGTCTGCATACGTTTTTACATTAAGTGCTGGCTGGCATAGTCAAATGTTACATACATACTATGATTTTAAGCTAGAGGAAAGAATCATAATGTTAGTGTAGACATTAGGAGAATGTAGTTAGATTATATACAAGGTAAGTAAACTACTGAGCAGAAAATTTGTTAGTGAGGTATTTACATGGTGATTGTCATGGTGGGTTGTGACTACAGCTAAGAAAGGAAGAGGAAGAAGAGGGAGCCGAAGGTAAGAGGAGAAGAAGAACAGTTGGAGGCAGGGTGGTATGAGATCTGTCTGAGGTTGTCAATATGAAAGTTGGTAAAGTTCGAAAGATGTGCATGACAACATTTAATTTATCCTGGTATTGTTAGAACAGTAACATGCTGATTTCCTGATTAACTGCTGTTTAATTTTTTTTATTGCGGTATATACATACATAACAGCATTTACTACATTATGTTATTTTATATACATTATTTGAATGCATCATATATCTATAGCTATATTTCTGTTTACATATTTTACCCATTTTGTGTGTTCCCTATGATTTCACTTCATAGCTCTGTTCTTGTTTGATGATCTTCTGCAATTTGTCTCTTGGTCTGAGTCATGCCTGAAAGGGGTCCATGGACTGCTGCACTCAGCTGGTTACTAAATGGTACATACATACATACATACATACATACATACATATATACATTTTTTTAACTTTTGGCAGGGAGGTTGAGTCTGTGATAACAGGATGTTTTCCTAGAACTTAGGGTCCAGTATGGAGAAACTGCTAACTGCTCTTTTTTGTTAAAGAAGTTGATGCATAGAGAAGGAGCATGGGAAGGATACTTCCTGAGTCCAAATGTATCTGTGAATCTTTGAATGAGATAGTCAAAGGAGGGAGCCTAGTTTGCTTTTAGGAGAACTAATTTCTGATGTTCTTTCCTAGGTGTTAGGAAGAATGAATCAATGTATTTTGTTTGCTGTAGTTTGCAGAGAGGCAAGATCATTTTTGGAGGCTGAAGCTATAATGGGAAGAGTATATTCTGCATGTACCACTAGAATCCCTTTTTCTGTACCCTCCTTACCTGATCAGGATAAGAACTGGGAGCTCTTCCATGTAGAAAGAAATAGTCTGATATATTTTTACTTTGTTGTTATAAATGTCTAATTGGAAGTGTTACAGTGTTCCTGTTCTTATCTCCATCCCTCATTAGTATAAAAACAGTAAGACATTAAGAGCAGTTTAGGTAAAAACATTTATTATCTAAATAGATTAGTACCACATTTAAACCAGGTTAACAACACGCCTAAACAAACACTAACCTCACAGCAGAACTACAGGCATTAAATACATTTTATTTTATTTATTCTTTGTTGACTGGTTTAGTCCCATTACACTTGTAGCTTATTTTTAGGGGAGACCTGAGGTGGTATTATTAATATTAGAGGAAATTTGTCCAGGGCATCAGGGAACTTCCCCTACTCATCACTGTTGTGCTTAAGACCCATTTTGGAGGAGCACTTCCTGTTTCCGATCCAGGAGCAGAGGCCACCTAAAGAAGCAGGGAGGCAGATGGAGAGCAAAAGAAAAAAGAAAGGAAATGGATGAAAAATAATATATGCAGCTAATGATTGGGGGTTGGTGTAATGGTTAAGGTGTCTGACTTACAGACACAAGGTACAGAGTTTGATTCTCACCTTTGGGATAAAAAATTGCTTAGATTTTGAATGGTCTGTTAATAAAGCTAGCCTAGTGTTTAACTATGAATTTATGAAACCATGAATCTAAGGAAAAGGTAAAATTTAAATTTTAGAGTGCTTCTATAAATGTAAATAGTATTAAGAATATAGTAAGATGAACAGAAATTTCAGAGTGGTGTAATATATGTGATGAAGATGTAATTATACTACAAGACACAAGATTTTTAACCAAAGAAGAAAGATTACAAACAGTGAAACTTTGGGGAGGAAAGATAATCTGTAATTTGGGAAATGACAGATGTTCTAGAATAGCTGTATTCTTTAGAAATACAGTAAAGATATTAGATGTAACTTTAGAAAAAATGGGAAAATTAACAATTGCAGATTTAAAATCTGCAATTCTTAACTTAATAAGTCTTAACCTTATATCTTGACAGACGTCATACCTACAAATAGTTCTTTCTATGTTCAAAGCCCAGGTTATGTTGTCAAGATGTAACAAATTTGTATGTTCTTATGTATACTACATTTTGTTTGTTTTATACTTTATTGATTATTGTAATGTACGCATGAACATTTACTGTTACTCATGGAGCTTTTTTCCCCGGGCCTCTACTGAAAAAGGACCTGTGTCCAGTCAGACATTCCTGGTAAACAAATGTTAAATAAATAAATAAAATAAAATGTAAAGAACAAGTCTATAGAATTATAACACTGTATGCTTATACTAACTGTAAAAAAAAAGGAAAACTTATTTCATCAGAATTTAAACTATGTAGTGATAAATATGAATATTATAATAACATGAGACTTTAATTGTGATTTAAGAGGCAAGCACAAAAACAAAGGAAATGATATAAGAAAAATGTTAGAAGTTATAAGATGTGGTAAGTTACGACTTTGATACAAAAAATCATGGACTTACAAAAGGGGTTATGTATAGAACTGAAATAGATTATTTTATAGTAGCAGAAATTTTAGTTATAGGAATTATAGTTGAAACAGGATTTTCTAATCATCGTACAATATGGCTAGAGATAAAAGAAAACAAGGAATATCTAAAAATAGTCAAATTAATAAAAAGGATAAACGAGAAAGCATGGAATGAAGAAGGAAACAGATTAGTAATACGTCATGGAAAGATCATATTACTATGAGAACATTTTATAAAAATTGGTCTAAATGGTGAATGGCATTTATACAAAAATATAAAAAAAATGTTTTTTTTTTACAGTGGCACTATGATGTGAGAAAAGAACAGAAAGAAAATTATAAAAGAACATATAACAATGCATTGGAAGATTTAGAACATAATGATACAAAGTACTTTGATGAATTATATGAAAGAAATAAAGAAAAATATAAGAATTGTTATATAAGCAAAGATATTTTTACAAGGAAAAAGAAAAGTATAAAGTTACTTAAGCAGATTAGTAAAGGAAGATGGTAGTATAATGAGAGAAATAAAAATGTAAAAGGAGAAATAAAAAGAACTCGGGTAAAGATTATGAATAGTGTAGTGCAATATGTACAAGAAATGTTTAAAAAAAAGGTAGTGAAAAAACATGGAAAGTAAAAAAAGTTAACAGAAAAAGAGAATAAATAGTTGGAAATGGAGATGTCGTTAAATGAGCTTTAAATTTATTTAATTTAAATTTAAATTTTAAAGTATTTATTTAATTTTATTTAAATTTAATTTAAACTATTTATTTAGGACAAGTAAATATAGATTCGGCTGTTGGCCCAGATGGAACAGGGTATGACGTATAAAATTTTAAGGAACTGGCATAAAAATGTATTTTTAAAGGTTTTGAATGAATAGTTACATAAAGGTTTTATGTATAAGGAATTATATAGTGGAAGACTTAAAGTCATAGAGAAGAAGGAAGACAGAAGAGAATTAAAAAAATTGGGGACCAAAAGTATTAAATAATAATGATTATAAGATCTTTATAAAATTAATACAAAAGAGATTAGAAACCAAAATGGGAACTATTTTGGAGGATAGCATATATGGTATAAAGGGGAAGGGCTGTCAAGAATTATTAATGATAGAGAAAATGTAGATGATACTATGAATACAAAAGAAGAAGCAGAAATCATAATAGGAGACCTTAAAAAGACATTTGACACAACTGGACTTGAAATCTTAAGGGTAATAATGAAAGAATATAATACAAGTGGGAAAGTTAAAAAAAAATTGTGTATGTCAGCATAGAGCAACACAGATACAGTGTCCTGTGTGCTGTCTGATGCATCACATTTAACTCTGCAAGTAATCCTGCAACTTTTTGTCTCATGATTTTTAATGCATTTTCCATTACTAGGTTACCCTTTCTCCCTTTGTCCCTAATTTATAAGTTCATAGAAAAGTACTAGGCTAGTTGCCCTGATAGGACATTTTATCCTAGTCAATGTCTCTTCAAAGGTGAGAATCAAATCATGTGCCTTTTGTCTACAGACTATGAAGTAAAGACCTTAACCATTATGCCAACCCCAAATTTAATCAATTATTAAATCAATCAATCAAGCAAGCAATCAAACAGTCCTATTTTACTTATATTTTCCTCAAATAAATGTAAGAGTTTCTAATAACAGATCACTAAGCCCATGCAGGAAAAAGTCTGAACATGAAAACTGCATTTAGAGTGTTATCTTATTTAGTTCCCTGTAATTTTAGGGAAATTACTTTTTTGTGAAAATTCATACATGTTTGTATGTATAAGATGATCTGTACACATTTACAATACATTAGATATTGTGGGCTTAAAGCAATTACTAATTTCTATTGGTTACCATCCTCTACGTGAATGAATGTTTTCATATGTCTACCAACAATTTTATCACTTGTGTATTTTTTTCCCCATAAACTCATGTCATTTTTTTTCCAAAAACCATGGTACAAGGATGAAAACATTGGTTGTAGTTTCCTGAAACAAACCTGACTCTTCTGATTTACACAGCTTGAATATTTCACTTTTTTACTGTAAATACAAAAAACTGTAGCTTTAAACATTTCAGCCATATATTAGCTTTTACTTGTCTACCTGCTTAGAGTTTAGCTAATAAATAACAGAAACAGCAGAATGTTTTCCTATAATAATCTTTGTTTTTTGCAGTTATTACTAATTTAACTCTGACAAGAATTTAGAACAGTGCAGTCACGGTGGTGCAGTGGTTAGTGCTGTCGCCTCACAACAAGAGGTTCTCCGGTTTGATTCTCAGCTGGGGTGCCTTCTGTGCGGAGTCTGCATGTCCTTCCTGTGGTCGCGTGGGTTTTCTTCGGGTGCTCCAGTTTCCTCCCACATTCCAAAGACATGCAGTAGGTGGATTGGACACTCTAATTTGGCCCTAGGTGTGAGTGTGTGCCTTCTGTGGAAGGTTGGGTGCCAGGCTGGCAACTTGACACTGTAAAACTCCACTGCCAATCATGAGCGGACAGATGATGCACTGTGGCGACTCCTAACCGGGAAAGGAAGAAGATGACTTTCCAAGCCACTTGTTTCCATCGTGTTAAACCATGATTGTTTTACACTTCACTCAGAACTCAGTAAATTATTTCCTATTGTTAGTACCATGTCCTTACTTCTTCACCCTGTGAAAGCATATAATAAAATTACTGTTTTTAGTACTTATACATTTGTATGAAGACACGTGACTCTCTTATAAGGCTGATTCATTAAACCCACTGCTGATGTTGGTTTACTGGGATATTTCCCTTGTAAAAATAAGAAACAATGTGAATTTAGTCAAAACAACTTTCTTTTCTAAAGAATTTACACTTGCACATTTCCTTCTTCCTTGGCAATGACTTCATTTTGAATAATCTGGTCTATGATCCCACTAACTGGCATAACTTAACATTTTGGTGTTACAAAGCTCACAAATCATTATCTGTGTAACTACAGTGCTCACTACAATGTGAATGCAGCATCTTATTGGCCCTCTTCAAATGCAATCTGGATGATTGGATGGGTAACCATAAATTCACCCTGGGGGTTCCACCTGTGTCCCCCATTGACACAGGCATTAGGTGCTGATCATGCAAAAAAGGGCAGAATATGGTTAGGCTTGTAAGGGCCCTAGGGCCATTAGCCTAGTAACTTCCTATGATTCTATGATCCCATATAACCCTCATATTGATTATTTTCCCATCAACAAATGCGGTCTGTAAAAATCACATTTTACCTAAAAATCTGATTACTATTTAGTTTTGCTCTGATTGAAAATACAACAGACACAAGCCAATTGTGTTCTAAAATATCTAAAGTGCCCATTTAGACACAAAGAACACCCCTCTTTCCCTCTTGCATCTTCAGAAATAGATAAAACTTTATGATTTACTACTTAATATTCATAAACTCTACATTTTCACACTGTATGTTTATCAGCAAATTATATTTGAAATATGCCTGAAATTTAGTTACCAAGAACATAGTGTTGTATTTGTGCATTTTTGCAATTAAGTTCTGTGGTTTAAATATCATTAAAACCCAAAGATATCTGCATAAACCTTAAGTTATTGTTTCTAATATATGGAGGTGGGGTAACAGTCTGTGCATGCATGTGTGTGTGTGTGTGTGTGTGTGTGTGTGTGTGTGTGTGTGTGTGTGTGTGTGTGCATATGTGTATACATACCTGTGTGCATTTATAACTACTTGTGCATGAATCTGTACATAGGGTAATAGGTAATTACTAGGCTAATGGCACAAGAGCCTTTACAAGCCTAGCCAATTATACCTAGGACATGACGATATTCTATCTTCATTCCCCAGATATGGGATGGGATAGTATCAGTGTAGTGGGTCTTTGGGTTTTGGAACCCTGAGTCATTTTACAGATTGCCTCTGGATAAGGGACATAGACAGTAACCCTGGAGTGAACTTACGGTTCCCCATCCATTTATCCAAAATTTTTTTGAAGAGAGCGAAAGATGTGCTTTGCTTTATGAAGATGGGAAGTTTATTTCATAGATGAGATAGCATTTGGGATACGACTCTGTCTCTCCAGCAAGGTCTGTTAGAGTCACAAATAAGGTTCAGGTACATAGAACCCATAACCCTCATATAATTCTTGTGAATATTTAACATTTTCATCAGGGCTGGATCAGAGAATGTGCTGTAGGTCAAGCATAAGTCACTTCTCAATAAACAATATGAGATGGAGTAAAGGGATAGGACCTTTAGCTGGTCTGTAAAAGACATGTGTCTTAACGATTTGTATTTTAGTGAGAAACCTCTTGGTCCACTCCAGTTGGTGTAAGTGCCTGTTAGGTACATACAAAAAGGGAGCATTCATAGGTTCATACTAGGCTGTCTGCCCTAGGGCATTTATAAGCCTAGCCAGAGTGTGTTTGGCTTTCGCCACCCATTTTAAATTAATTTTGCTATGCCCTTTCTTGAGGTTAGTATACTGTGCCTCTGTCTAACAGTGACACAGAAGTGATAGCCGGGGTAAACCTACGATCTCCCATCCACTCATCAAGATTCCTCTTGAAGAGAGTCAATGTGGGACTCTGCCTAACCTGGATTGGGATTTTATTCCAGAGTGAAGGGAGCCTCTGGGTTATGAATCTGTCCCTCCAGCATGTCCTATTTATTTCAGTGCTGAGGTTCAAGTCTCTCGAGCACGTAGCTCAATGGGATTTGGATTTTCTGAGGTGCAGCATGTCCATTAATTCCGGGTTGGACATGGCTTTATACGTCAGGCACAGATCGCCTCTGAGCAGGCGGTATGCCACTGAGTAGAGCTGGAGTTTCTTTAACAGGGCAGCATATGGCATCTGTTTGAGCCCCTTGATCCTCTTGGTGAGGTACTTTTGGGGTCTTTCCAGTTGCTGCAGGTGTCTGGTAAGGTACATCCCAAAAGGGGCATTGTATTCAATTATGGGCCTGATGAGGGATGAGTAAAGAGGCACGATGACCTCCCCTGATCTAGATGTGAATTCCTTCATGATTAGGTGGGCTATATAAAATGTTTTTCTAACCACTTTGGCCACGTGGTTGTCAAAGGAGAGATTGCTATCAACTTGGGTCCCCAGGTCCCTAATGACTTCTTCTGTACTTAATGGATTACCACCTATGTGGTAATTTGTGGGCACTTTGTTTTTGCCAAAGGGGATGACTATACACTTTTTGGCGCTTAGCTTGAGGCCATGGCTCTGGCACCAGTTGTCTGTTTCTATGAGGCCCTTTTGGAGGATGCTTGTGTCGGCTGGAGAGTCGATTATGGCGCCCAGTTTGCAGTCATCTGCGAACTTGGTCAGCCACAGTCCTTCCGTGTTGGCCTGTACCGCCGAGAAATATATACCGAACAAGAGAGGTCCCAGGACTGAGCCTTGTGGGACTCCACTTGTAACTGGTTCAGTGGTGGCTGGTGACTTCAAATTAAAGGGAGGCTGCAGAAGACTGAATGGGTGGGGCCAATGGGAATGGGGTGTGGCCAACTAAAAAGGGGTGGCTCTATGCTCAAAACAACGACAACTGGAACTTTAATTAAATACGCTGCCCTAGGTGCCAAACCATCATTACGAGAGTTCAATCAAGACAAAATGAAGTGTAGAAGAAAAAATATTTCAATGCATTGGCTACATGGAAGCTTACTTAATATCTAGATGAAAACAAAAAGGTTGTGAGGCATGAAAAAATAAATTACTTTTTAAATACATTACTGGAATGCCAGTCAAAATCAAGTATAAAAAAAACAAGCAGCACTCAACTCAAACCACTTCTCCTTGCAGTGCAGTTCCAATTATAATTTATATTCAGCTTTATAAAATTTCCAGGTAACATGCTGAAAGTAGCAATTGCTGTGATACCCTCACTTGTAAAAATGTTTATCCAAAAAAGACCTGTTGCCTGACAACAATTATGTACTTGTTTCATGGGGAAGACATGATCAAAGTAAAAAATGAACAGCAAACAAGAAACAAGCTCAAGATAAATTCTAAATTGCTTAAAGGATCACTGCACAAGTTATGGACCACACATGATAGATTAGCATTCTATTTAGTTTACGGGTAAAGCCTGCAAAGATGACTGCAAGTCTCCAACAAATGTAATCAGCTTCTGAAAATACTGTAATCCTGTCCTTTATTACAAATACTGTCATATGCATTTCAATACCCAAGGCTTATACGTTATCTAGTTATGTAAATATTCTCTGCATGGCAACAACAAAAAAGGCTTTCAATGTTGGTAATTCTTTAACAGTATGCTTATTAAAACTTACTTGCATCTTACAATCTTCGACAAGCTTATCTGATGGTCATTACAGCATTGCTACTTAAACATAGAACAACAGGGCACTGCGACAGCATGCATTTTCTGAATAATAAGAAGTATAAATCAACAGTATAAAAATATGACAGAAAACCAGAACATTCTGCAAAATCAAGGACAGATGAAAAGCCACTGCCATACTTGTGTCCCCCTTGGATGTGGGAATACTCGGCACATTTACACTGCATAACTGCTCCTTGCCTTGCTTGGACACATCAAGAGTCACTACATGGGGGAGTGGGGTGCAACAAGTATGTCACAATTTGAAATGTCTCTGAATGATGGTGATGGCTCTAACACTCATACTTCTCAACCTCAGAGCAAGAAATATGGACAAAGCCATACAAAGAAGTGGGACACAGGCCCAAAAATAAGGACAATTTTTAAATATTGCTCTTATAAACTTAGAAAGATAATAAAATAGTAGGTCTTGCATTAGTATGAATTTTCTGAAGGGTATGAAATCTGAAACTAAAATGTCTGCCATTATTTTCTAACTTCAGTCTTTAATGATTTGCCACTAATTTGCCAGAAAACCACAATTTTATAAAAAACGGACCAAAAATGTGATGCAAAAATATAAAATTGCCACACAATACAGCTGGGAACCTGTTAAAGAAGGGACACCTTTTTAATATTAGTACTTTTAACTTGAGCAGCTGACAAAATTAGAGAATCTACATGCATTTCTGAAATAAAAGTAATCTATAACTCTGATCATTACAGTTATTTACAATTGTAAACCCTCCACGTTTTCTTCCAAAATTGCTATTTTGCGGAGTGATTATTAGGGGGAGAGCAACATTTTGAGCCAAAATTGGGGCAGTTGAAAGGTTTAGATATTCTTAATTCTATAAAGCAATTTATTTGCATGTACCTCTCAACCTCTTAATGCAGGAAATCTGGGCAAGGCCAAATATATTGGGGGAACATACAAACAGTACTAAAAATTGCTCTTGTATAAACTTAAGACAGTTGATAGAATAACAGGTCTTGCTTTAGCATGCATTTTTCTGAAGGTTACGACGTCTGAAACTTAATGTCTGTCATTATTTAGTGACTTCATTCCTAAATTATTTGCCAAAAACCCTTTTCTTGCTTTAGCATGCATTTTTCTGAAGGTTATAATGTCTGAAACTTAATGTCTGTCATTATTTATTGACTTCATTCCTAAATGATTTACCAAAAATCCCTATTCTTGCTTTAGCATGCATTTTTCTGAAGGTTGTGATGTCTGTAACTTAATGTCTGTCATTATTTAGTGACTTCATTCCTAAATGATTTGCCAGAAAACCATAAATTGTATGAGGAACAAATCAAAAATAAGAAGCAAAAATCTATTCATTCTGCAAAAATCTGGACAGTTAAGAGGTATAGTCCAGCCGGGGCTGTCTTAGAGTTTGCTGCCCTTTCCCCCTCACAAAATCATGGTCGAATGGAACCTCCCCCCTGCAGCCATTCCAATGTCCCATTCCTTGGTTATTTTGCCTCATTTACCATACACACTGTAATGTGCATACTGCTTTACTTCTGCAATGATTTGGATTTCATTTGAAAGTTTTATTTTGCATTTTACAACACAAACACTTAATAGATATCCGCTAAACAAAGCAATGCAGTCTCACAATGAAAATAGACTTAGCATTAAAACTTCTCTGCCCTTGAAACTCACATTCATTGAAACAGCATTGAAACCAACATTCAAAGAGAATACATTTTGCCAGTGGCAGATAAAGATTAACTTTGGGCTGTTTTCAAATCATAGGCACCTTGCACATAAAACATACACATGCTCTTTGATACACCTTCCTGATTATATTAAATTAAATTATATTCCTTGTACAATATAGTACAGTTGTTAGACGGCATTTTAAATTTATTGTTTTGAACATTTTTCCAGTAAGCAATGAAATAAAATGCATGCACCAATAATGACAAAACTGCCCAATTCAGAACATTTCCATCATAAAAGTCTACTCAGACTTCTACAGTCCACCAGTATCAGTAAATATGCACAATCTCCATTCCCTCCAGTACAACTCTTTTTAGTGTGTACCTTTAACTCCTAGTGGGTGTGGCTTGAGCCTTAAAAAAATGAAGTTATCAGGGTAGAGTTCTACCAAATACTCATTGACAGAGGTCAGATATCAATACAATTGTGTTTGCCATCATGTATGCTTCAAGATAAAATATTCTGACACCTTGTACGTAGCATGGATTTGGAATTATTAATGCAGGTATGAACAAACAATATTTGACGCCTAGAGGAGCAGTAGGAGGTAACAGCAGAAACACCTGGAGGAGCACTCAGCTGTAATCAGTTAAGTAGTAAAAGTCATCTAAATAATTACACATTAAAGAAATCTGTAACTAATGAAGAGGTTGCTGCTAGCAAACCACTTTACATTTCATTGTTTCATCTACAAATAAAGTGCCTTGTTGCCCTTGAGGAATAAATTGCCTATGTTGCATTAAAAAAATTATAAGCTAGTAATATTGCAATAGGGAATGGGTGGCAAAATGATAACAGGTTCATTGTTACTAAGTATCTTCACCAAAAAGGACTGCAGCATCCACCCCACCCCCTTTATAAAACAGTACAGTATCAGCAATGCATCTACCTACTGTGGGAGTAGAACCCAGAGCCTTCTGCATCAAATGCAAGTACATCACCTGTTGTGCTATTAACAACACAAGCAGACTCACCATAAGCAGCACTACACTTTAGTTCCCTGCAGCTCTCAGCTCTTTGTAAAATCTACTCACTCAGCTGTAAAATCTGGAAAAAGCCAACATTTATTAGGGGGGGAGACAAAAGCTCAAAAACCAGGGACACATTTTAAACATTGCTTGTATAATGTTGGAAAGTTGCTAGAATAAAATGCTATGTTACGACCAAACATTTTACTGACAAGTCTTGAAACCAGGACCCGGTGCAAAAAGTTAGAGCAATTTCTATCTCTTTCATTTCCCTGCTATAAATACCATATTCGCCCGGTTTTCCACACCGGGCAGTGCTGGTTATCTAGAGTAAAACTATTCCCGGCTCCACAAAGTCTCCTCTTCAATTTTTGCCTTGGAACTAGACAAACTTTCAACTTAAGCACTCAAGCCATTCATTTCTCAGCCCGGCACTTGCTCACAACTTATAGCAAGCACTTATAAACCCTAGCACTAGACCCTCCTGTACTGTACAGAAGGACAAGTCTCTCTATTCAACCTTACCAGCCATCCAGTAAAACAGGTCACTGTACCTATCCAAGCATGTCCAAAGGGCAGTTTCAGGTGTACTCTCCAGTCCAACAGGTGAATCTGGGCCTTTTAAGGCAATGTTACAACTGCCCCATGTACACAGACAACCCCCTCCACCTACCACCAAACACTAATACGTGGGAGAGATGCAGTTATACAGCCAAACTAGAGGCTAAGCTCTCTCAACCCAAGACTGGATCAGACAGTCAAGAGGAGAAGGGAAATACTTGCATCACACCACCAGTCTTACATAGACCCATTAAACCAGCACTGGCAAAAAACACACATAAATACATGGAAACATACTGGGAGGTCCTAAATAAAAATCTGCAAAACCAACAGAGAACTCCAAAGCAAACATCCAAGCAACCTCCACCCCCCAACACAAACCATGAAACACATACTTCACAAAACTAGTGTACCATGCAATCGCAGCCCTTAAGGCAAAACATACCCAACATACTAGTAATAGGTGACTCTATAGTCAGGCACACTGACATCCCACTCACTAGGCTGAATAAGGAGAAGGCTATTGCTAGCTGCCTGTCGGGTGCCAGGATCCGCCACATAACACAAGCACTCAGGTCACTCCAGAACAAGTACAAATATGACTCTGTCATTGTCTATGTTGGTGTGAATGACCTGAGCCATACCTCCCTGGACTACATGAAAAGAGACATGGAAGAGCTCTCTGATCACGTAGCCCAGGCTGGTATGACCCTGACCCTGAGTAGCATCCTGCCCTCACCAAGAATGATACCACAGTATAAAGAAAAAAATTCTTGATTTCAATAATTGGCTAAGTTTCTGGTGTCATTCAAAGGGGATCCAGTATCTGTCCACCTGGGATGACATGCTTGACAAGCCACGCTGCTTTGCTAGAGATGGCTTGCACCTGTCACCCTTAGGCTTTCGAATACTTGCCAAGGCTCTTGCCACCCCCATAGTACCTTTTTTAGACAAGGCTCAAAAGACAAACCCACCGCCATAAATAGCACAAGTAACAAAAAACTGAGGGTAATGCTACTCAATGCCAGAAGTGTAAACCTCAAAATGCATGCACTTGAGGCATTCCTGAGTATGGAGAAAAATTGATATATGTGCAGTAACAGAAACCTGGTTTAAGGGTCCAGAGAGCACCCCAGCACTACCAGGCTACAACTCATACCATACATTTTGGCCACAGAACCCAAACCAAAATACAAAAGTTGGGGGCGTATCCATATTCATCAAGGATACCCACTCCTCCAGGTTAGTGGCACAGCACGATGCTTCAGAGATCATCCACATGCAACTAACAATGGGCAAAACTGCAATTCAAATTGTAGCTTGATACAGATCACCCACCATGTCCCAGGACCCCCATTCCATGTTTCTGGAAACACTGGGAAACATAAAGGTCCTACCATACCCCCTAATATTGGGTGTTTTCAATTACCCAAACATTAACTGGAAGAACTACTCAAGTACTAACTCCCTTGCCCAACTTTTCCTAGAATTTATAAACTCAAATGCCCTGGTTCAACTGGTCAACACTCCCACCAGAGGTGACAACATACCTGGTCATCACCAACATGGGCGACTGGTGTTCCACACCAGAGGTCAACCCCTCGCTGGTTAGATCTGACCATAAACAAATCACTTTGGATATCCATATTCCACACCCACCCCCAGACAAGAAAGCCACCATGAAAAACTTTTCAAAAGCAAACTTCACGTTACTGAAGACTGAGTTGGAAAGTTTCAAAGCCCCCATGCTGAAGGATAACACTGTCCAAGCTGCAAAATCCTTTACTAATGCATTCCACGGACAGCTACAAGAATGCATGGATCGTGCCATCCCAAGCAAAATCAAGACTCACTCCTCCAAGAAAAGGCTACCAGTCTGGTGGACTCCTGCCATAAACATACAATAGAAGGAGGAAACTAGTACAGTAAAGAGTGAAATCCCAAGAAGGGAGAACATCCCTGATCAGTATCAACAAGAAACTACGATCCCTCATAAAATCATCCAAGGAGAGCTTTGAAAGAAAAATTGCCAAGGACTCCAAAGATAACCACAAGGCATTCTTTAGATATGTCAAGACTCTAAGTGGCAATGCTCAGATCTGCTCAGAGTTAGTGCAGAATGGCACAAAATACACTGAACCAACCGATATCACCAACATCCTGGCAGACAGGTTCAGTGCAAACTTCACCCCCCTCTCACCCCCAAAAGGGCCCATAACCATACCAGAAGAATGTAGAGTCCCTGAAATCACAGACACTTGGGTTAAAACAGCCCTCTCCAAAGCCAAAAACACAGCATCAGTGGGACCGAACGGTGTCCCAGGCTGCGTCCTCACAAGCTCAAAGATGAACTAACCCCTCACCTAAACACACTGTTCAAACCCAGCCTCTCCACATGCTACATACCCATAGAGTGGCGCACAGCATCAGTTATTCCACTCCACAAAGGTGGAGCCACAACAGACCCCAGGAACTATCACCCTATAAGCCTGACTAGCTTGGTCTGCAAGGCTATGGAGCACATAATCATGGAACTCATTAACAGAGACATTGGGAACCTCCAAACACTGGACCCTACCCAGTTTGGCTTTGTTAAGGGCAGATCATGCCTCCTAAACCTGGTGGACTTCTTTGAGACAGTTACCAAGGCTATAGATGAGGGAAAGGTGGTACATACAGCCTACCTAGACCTCGCTAAGGCCTTTGACACCATTCCCCATTCTGGTATTATAGACAAGCTCACCAGCCTGAACATAAAACCCTATGTCACAAGATGGGTTGCCAACTGGCTCACAGACAGAACCCACATGGTGAGAGTTGCAGGTGCTAGGTCCATCTCTAAACCAGTTACAAATGGTGTTCCCCAGGGCTCAGTCCTAGGACCCCTCCTGTTCGGCATATACTTCTCAGAGGTACAGGCAAGCACAAGAGGACTATGGCTGACCAAGTTCACAGACGACTGCAAACTAGGGGCTATAATTGACTCTCTGGCTGACACAGACATCCTCCAAAAGGGTCTCACTGAGACGGATACCTGGTGTCAAAATCATGGCCTCAAGCTAAATGCCAAAAAGTGCATAGTCATCCCCTTTGGAAAAAACAAAGTACCCACAAACTAGTCCCCTAAATACGGAAGATGTAATAAGGGATCTGGGGACCCAAGTAGACAGTAATCTCACCTTTGATAATCACATTGCCAAAGTGGTTAGAAAATCCTTCTACATGGCCCACCTAATCACAAAAGGGTACGCATTTTGATCAAAAGAGGTCATTGTGCCCCTTTACTCATCCATCACTCATCAGACCCATCTTAGAGTACAATGCCCCATTTGGGATGTACCTTACAAGACACCTTCAACAGCTGGAAAGACCACAGAAGTACCTCACCAAGAGGATTAATGGCCTCAAACAGATGCCCTATGCAGCTCGACTGAAGATACTCCAGTTGTACCTGGTTGCATACCGCCTACTCAGAGGTGATCTCTGCCTGACATACAAGGCCATGTCCAACCCAGAATTGATGGACATGCTCCACCTAAAGAAAACCTTATCCCCTCGAGCCACATGCTCTAGGGATCTAAACCTGACCACAACAATAAATAGGATGTGCTGGAGAGATAGATTCCTGTCCCAGAGACTTCCCATGCTTTGGAACAAGATCCTAATCTACATTAGGCAGAGCTCCTCGCTAACACTCTTCAAAAGAAACCTTGACGAGTGGATGGGAAACAGAAAGTTTACCTCGGGGATCACTTAAGTGGCTCTGCTGGATAGAGGCACAGGGAACTAATCTAAGGGGGCGGCGAAAGCCAACACATTCTGGCTAGGCTTATAAATGCCTTCGGGCAGATAACCTAGTACCCACCTATGAGCCTATGAACCTATGAACATACCACTATGCCAAATCAGCTGTTTTGTGAAAGAAAGGAAGACTGAAACTTAAATGGCTACCATTTAGTGAATTCAATTCTCACCATAGCTCTCAACCTCTTAGCAAAAAACACCTGGACAAAGCCAGTAATGAGGCAATACAGCTCCCAACCTTATTCATTGAATTCAGTTCTCACCATAGCTCTCAACCTTAGCACAAAAAACCTGGACAAAGCCAATAATGGGGGAATACAGTCCAAAAAATATGGACAAATTTCAAATATCCATCTTATAAACTTAGAAATTGCTAGATTAAAAGGTTTTGTGTTACCATGTACTTTCTGAAGAATACGAAGTCTGAAATTCAAATGCCTGTCATTTTTATTTATTTAACATTTGTTAACCAGTAAAGTCCGACTTGGAACAAAAGCCAATTTTAAGCACAGACCCAGGGAGAAACACTCAAGACACAAGTCTTTGTAAGATGGGAGGACATGCAGACTCCACACAGAATGCACCCCAGCCAAGAATCAAACCAGAGAAGCTGTAGCTGTCAAGCAACAATGCTATCACTGCACCACTGACTGTGTAAGAAAACAAAAATACAGAAACCACATATTTAATCAAGAACAGAACAGAACAAATATGAGGCAAAATTCTGCAAATGTTGGCACCCCAGCTTAGAACTGAAGCTGTAGCTGTCAGGCAACAATCCTACCACTGCACCACGGACTGTGTTAGGAAACAAAAATATAGAAACCACAGATTTTATGAGGAACAGAACAGAACAAATATGAGACAAAAATCTGTACTAAGATGGGAGGATATGCAGACTCTACACAGAAAGCACCCCAACCAAGAATAAAACCACAGAGGCTGTAGCTGTTAAGCAACAATGCTACCCCCTGCACCACTGAGTGTATAACAAAAATACAGAAACCACATATTTTTATGAGGAACAGAACAGAACAAATATGAGGCAAAAATCTGCAATTTTTATTTTTACAAATGGTGGTGGGTAGGGAATTTAGGCCCTTGCCACTTACATCCAAGGTTCAGGGTTCAAGCCTGAGGTACCCTCTAGCCACCAGTATATATCAACTGGGGGATTTCACACTCACACATGCACTTATGGAATGGATCTTTAATAAACCTATAAACCTTCTCAGATCTCTGATAAATATTGATTTCTGCCTGAAAGGTTTTGCTGATGGAAGATATTGTTTGAAAAATTTGCCTGAGACATTCTCAGTTGCAGCACATTCAGATTTCCTTCTGAAAATGGTAAACAGATGAATATAAGCAGCAGTAAAACATCATGAATCTCCTGGAGGTTACCTGTACTACAAAAAATGGACAGACAGAAAATAGCCGGTGAGCTTAATTAATAGTTCACTAATGTTGACAGCATGCTTCTCACGAATCCCAAAAATGACCTTGAACTTTGGAAACCTTGTATAGCACTCCTCTTCCATATTTCTTTCATCGCAACTTGATCTATGCCAACAATGCCAGAAAACATTATATTAAGAAAAAAAGCACCGCAGCCTCTGCTGAAATGGCATGCCTCACCATTTATTCAGGGAGCTGATGAAGTTGTAGCTACATAAGTCTGCTGACAATAAAGCCATAAATGAGTGCTCCCTGTTCTTGAAGGATATAGTTGTGGTTTCCCTCGCAAGGAACACACGGCAAATGTAGTAACTTCTGACCTGATGAACTTCTCAGTCCATTATTACATTGCAAAGTTCTAGAAACATAGTAAAGGATTTTATGTGACAGAAAACCAAGTGCCCGAAGCAAAAACCTTCTTCTACCATGTACAGAATATTTTCCAGGATCAGGAAAAGAAATAAATGAGCACATCCTATCCAGCATGAACTTTACATAAATTACAGAATTCTTCTTACAGACCTGCCAAAAAAGCCTTTGACATTGTGTGTTATCAAAGAGTCCCTAAGTGTCCTGGAATATTTACTTCCTCTTGAACCTGATCAGCAGTATTGGTTCACCTATGAATCTCCAAGTATCAGAATGCTTCGGCTTCCCACTGCCAATCACAAATGACAAATGATTTGAAATGCTAAGAGTGCAGGAGATCATTGTGTATATCTCTAACTGCTATCCCATTCCAGGAGAACTCCATTGCCCACCTCAGCCAGCATCATGCCTAATATTCCTGGCTAGCTCAGCATCCCTCCGTTGTGCAGTATTGTGTTGGACACAAACGCACGCACACACACACACACACACACACACACACACACACACACACACACACACACACACACACACACACACACACACACACACACCCTTTGTCCCAGTCAAGAGTCAGACACTTACCTATAAAAAAAAGTACCATGCACACTCCAACATAATCCAAAGCTCTGTGAACCCATTCAAAAGTACAGCCTCCATGCAAAGTCCCATTTGAATAAAAACGTACCACGTACACTCCAACGTAATCCAAAGCTCCGTACCGAGCACACTCCAATGTAATCCAAAGCCCTGTGAACCCATTCAAAAGTACAGTCTCCATGCAAAGTCCCATTTGAATAAAAAAGTACCGCACACACTCCAACGTACTGTGCACACACAGTAAAGTCCTGCCTGCAAGAGCCTGATTGGTCCAGCCTACAGAAAACGCACCTCCTGACTGGCTTAGCCTGCAGATGATGCAGTCTGACGTTCCTCTGTTCTGTGTGATTGTCACCGCACAGACTTTTGGGCATCTGTGAGGCATTTCTGCCTTTCCCCCTATCCGGACTGCTGACAAAGCAGTCTGGAGTTGTGTCTATGAGTCCAGTGCATACGCAAATGCATGCAGAGTTCGGGACTTGTAATTTTAAAGTTTTCTACATTTTAAATAAGTTTTATAAAGTTTTCTACTTTTCATTTTTTTAATATGTTTATTTTTTTGTTTTTCTACAGAGGTGGGAGGGCTGCAGTCCTGCAGTCCTATAGCACGAGACGCCCCTCAGCATTGTACTCAGTTATGGGCCTGATGAAGGTAGGGTGCAAACGTCAGATTTTGCAGGGCAAAATATACCCATGGCCAGTACAAAGGACAGAACTTCACTTCTTTGCCTAAATAAAAGGTTATTCTTGTAGCATTTTAGTTGCTTATTCTGTTTCTTATAACATTTAGGTGTTTCAGACACAGAATAAAAGTTTTATGCAACTATTACACAAAATATAAGAAATATGTCCTAAAATCTCAGAACATTTGCCATGTTTTCAATTTCTTTGCAGGACACAACTGCCCAAAGTGGGACTATCCCTCGAAAAGTGTGGTAGGTGGCAACCCTAGATGAGGGACAAGTACAGTGGCACTATGACTTCCTTTGATCTTTTGGCCATGCCTTTACTTATAAGTTGAGTAACATGGAAGGATTTCCTCACTACCGTAGCTACCTGACAGTCAAAGTTTATGTTACTATCTGTGTTCTCAGGTCTCTCACCATTGGGTCTCCTTTTAGGGGTGTGCTATTATGATGTGCAGGGATATCTGATTTGCCAAAGGGTATGATTATGCATTTTTTAGCATTTAGTCTAGGACCATGGTTTTGTCACCAGTTGTTTGTCACTTTTTGGCCTGTTTGCAGGATGTCAACATCATTTGGGGATTCATACTTCTGTCATTACAATCCACCAATAAAAGTCAATATGCACAACTTCTGCAGAGGCAAAAGTCTTCTGAATAATTCCACATTAAAGATATCCATAACTAATGAAGAGGTTGCTGCTGGCAAATAACTACATTTCAGTGTTTCTTGTACAAATTCAGTGCCTTCTTCCCCTGGGGAATACATTGCTCATGTTACTTTAAGAAACAAATTGTAAACTGGTAATACTGCAAAAGGAAATGGCTAGCAAACCAACAACAGGTTCATAGTTACTTGGCATTTCATCCAAAGGAGGGCACCCTCAAGTACTGCAGCACTCCCACCCCCTCCCCTTAAAATGCACCACAATATAAGCATCCCATCTACATGGTGTTGGAGTAGAATCCACAGCCTTCTGTGCACCAAAGGCAAGTATGCTGCCTGTTGTGTTACTAACACTGCTTTCAAATTCTATACCACAAACCTTGATGAAGGCTATTTGTTAAACAAAACAGTTGCACATTGAAAACAGACTCACAATTCCTTGAAAATGTACCCCTGATGACAGTCTGGTAGTTGGTGTAGTGGATTCAGGCTCTTGTCTCCTGTAATCAAGGTACATGGTTTGAGTCTGAACAGGTATTTAACTAATCTACCATCCAGCCTGAGCAAGTTAATTAACATCATGCCTCCAATAACTAGGGCATTACACAAACGCACACAAACACCTTCTCATCTCACTCACCACACTCACATCTCACTCACCACTCACCTACTGAAGGAATGACTTGCCTGTCTCTCCCACAGTAGTTCTCCATGTTCATACACTCAGTTTTCTGTGTTTAAAATCATGCACAAAACCAGGAGATTTCCATCATTTAAATCTACGTTGTGCGTGTATCTTTAATATGACACATGCATACATACACTACTAAAGACACAGAGCACATCCTTAAAGAATAAATGTAATTGTTTAAATTAAATGTTGTGGAAGCCCCCTGGCCACTGCCCATACATGCCAGTGGACCTTAGGGAACTGCCTAGGTCACGTAGCACTGGATCTGGCTCTGCTGCCTGGAAATATTTTTCAGAACTTCTACTCCCAGATGAAGACTGAACTATGTCTGGACAGTTTACAAAGAAAATAATCCATTTTATGTTTCGTTTTTCAGTTAATAGACTGTGTATCATAAATCCTAATACATACAGCAGACTCATGCAATAGGCAGTCTGAGTCTATTCACTCCACCCTCCATTTATTTAGGACAAACTGTATACCACCTCTACCCTTGTGCTTTTTAAGTTCACTGGAAACATCCCTAAGCCATAAACACAGCAGGATCATCCAATAGGCAGTCTGAGTCCACTCAACCTCTGCCCCTGTGCTTTAAGTAAGTGTGAGGGGCATCCAGTCTTCTGCATGTATTTTAGCCTGCATAGTGACTAGTCTGAAGATGTTCTTCAGTGTCCTAGTTTGTATACAACAGTCTTATAGTCTGTAAACCCTCCTCCACTGACATCCTGCTGGTCAGCCTGTACTCTCTACTTCCTATTATACCATGACCCCCCATTAATATTCCAAAACGTGCACGCTGATTGGGCAGCGTGCACGTTGTAAATCGACTTATACTAATGGAAAAAAGTCCGGTCGCCCGGACTTTTTCCATTAGTATAAGTCTCTTTTAAAACACTGTCTCGCTATGTTAAGAGTTTAACATAGCGACACAGGTTTATAAAAAGCAACGGAGATCTCTGTTGCTTTTTTTAAAGCTGTCTCGCTATGTTAAACTCTTTTAACATAGCGACACAGTGTGTAAAAAGCAACGGAGATCTTGCTTTCTCCGTTGCTTTTTTTTAAAGCTGTCTCGCTATGTTAAACCCATTTAACATAGCAAGACAGGTTTAAAAAAAAAAAGCAACGGAGAAAGCAAGATCTCGTTACTGTTTCGCTATGTTAAATGTGTTTAACATAGCGAGACAGCTTTAAAATAAGCAACAGACATCTCTGTTGGTTATTTTAAAGCCGTCTCGCTATGTTAAACCCATTTAACATAGCGAAACAGTAAAAAGCAATGGAGATCTTGCTTTCTCGTTGCTTTTGGCCACAGCTCTGATGTACTGCGTAGGCATGCGCAGTACATCAGAACTGCCGCGGATACCAGACAGCTGCTGAAGGGCAGCAAAGAGGCATTATACAATGCCATTATTTAAGAAAAATAATTATTTATTTTCTTAAATAATGTCATAGTATAATAGCAATAACCCACTTCTGGGTGTGGGTAATGCGGGATTTACGCACGGTTGTCTTTGTTTGGTCCTTCGGGCTTCACCCTCGGGACCAAACCACGCCAACCGTGGGTAAATCCCGCATTACCCACACCCAGACGTGGGTTATTGCTATAACAGACACTGACATTTACTCATACTGCTCTTACTGAAACTCTTTCTTTGTTATATTTTCTTCACTTCTTCAAGACTTGCTATTCCCATTATTTTTATCTGCCTGCCTTTCTTTAGTGGAATTTGCATGCCTTCAAGGAAGTTACCCTGGCTCTCTCCTTCCTTTCTTATTTCTCCCTGCCCAAGACAGTTATTAAACTGCTTTCAACTCTGAGCTAGCATTTGTGCACAGTCAGCATTGACTCAGTGCACTCAACTGTCTCTTTAGTTTGTTTTTATTTTGCTATAAAAGTGTCCCTGCAAGCAAATAGATATATATGTAACAGTGAAGCCTGCAGTTTGAACACCAGTCTATGGGATACATTTTTATGTAAATTATAAATATTATAGCAGCCCTAAACAAAGAACTTGTCCTCTATAATAGCTATTTTTTTTAGATCACAGCAGTCCTACTGGTACTTTCTTCTTTAATGTGCTCCCTTTATTGTTTTGAGCAGTCCACTGTCTCCCTTTCTTAAGTTTATTTCTCTTCTTGTGTAACCAATTTTAGTTCTGAGGCAGTATTTTCAGACCTTTAACTATCAAATAACATCTCTACAACTAACCTAGTACCCTCCTAACATTTTCTAATACTAATTTACAACAAAGATAAACCCAAGATAATTAATATGCCCCTAACTCAGATTATTATCCCCCCCTCACTCTACTAGCCTTCATCACCAATTATCAGATCCACCTCCTTCAAATACTTAGGACGTCAACCAGTCCTCACAAAGAATATCAACTTCTATCCAGCCTATCTTTCTCAATAACACATTGTCCATTGTCTCTACAAGCAAACCATATCTGATTTATCTATAAATATCTCAGAACTAAGTATGTAAATTTACAATCAAATACCAAACCAAGACCAAAATATAACTGGCCACACCCTTCCCTCTGCAAAATATCAATTCAAAAGATTAGAGGAGATATTCACCCCAACCCAGGTCCCATTGTTCATAGAACCATCACTTTCATGCCCAAAATAAACCAGTCACCTAATACATCTCAAAACAAACAACAACAAAAAAAAAACAGAAGCCAAACTCACCTTATTAAATATGAACCTATGAAGTATGTGCAATAAAATCCATGTCATACATGCCTACCTTGCCACATGCACTCCTAATGTAGTCATGGCTACTGAAACCTGGTTAAAAAATGAAATAAAGGATAATAAAATCACCCCCCCCAGGATACAATGTACTCAGACACAACAGACAAAACAAGGGTGCAGGTTTTGTAAAAATCATCTATAAAAATTCCCTAACCATCACCTTAATTCCACAGGAAGCATCCACATTAAACAATGCTGAACATCTAATAACACTCCTAAAAATCAACAAAAGGAAAACTATATGTTTAGCATCAGTTTATATACCAACAAGGGATAACACTGATACTGCTGAAAGCATCCTGAATTGGATATCCCAACAAATTAACCATTAAACTATAATACTCAGAGACTTAAACAGACGGGCAATTTATAAATTCCACTAAACTCACTGAATCCATAAACTTGTACAACTTCAGACAATTAATAACTACACCTACTAGAATCAATAAAACGTCAGATAGACATTAGACTGGATTCTTACAAACAAACCAGACAAACTGACAAAAGTAGGCAGCATCTCAAATAGTATAAGTGACCACATAGCAACATATGCCAAAAGAACTCACCATAATCTAGATAAACATATTATCTATAATCAAATACAAAATACAACCAATTTCAGCAAAGATATTTTCAATGGAACATAAAAACAATATAACTGGAATGCACTTAGAACAACCAAAAAAAAAAAAAAATTAAACCTTAAACTTAAACTAAAGTGGGGGGCTTCACCCCCCACACCCCACCACACACACACACCCTACTTAAATATACCAACTCTGAGATCGCACCACAGTGGAGGAAATAGCAAAGCCCCGAAAACGGCCCACCGACCTTTTTCCCTGGGAAAAAAAATCAATGTGCCGTGGCTTCGCTATTTTTGGATTTCGGACTTTTGGGCTTCATATTACAACATTCGAACTTATACAAGTTCGATGTTGTAATATAGACCCAGTTTGAACTTGTCACCCCTTGGCTTCTGGATGCTATTAAAAATGTCTATCCCCACAGTGCCTTTTTTAGGCTGTGCCAAGTTGCTAAACCCCGTAACATAACAAAAATCACTCATGGCTAACTAAAGGTACTACTGCCCAATGCAAGGAGTTTAAATAAAAAACTGCACTCCCTGGAAGCACTCCTCACCCTGGAGAATGCAGACATATGCGCAGTCATGAAAATATGTTTCAGAACCATGGAAAGCACCCCAGCTATCAAAGGCTACAATGCCTTTCATACATTTTGATCCCCCTGAGTTCAAGATAAAACAAAGGAAGGAGCTGTCTCAGTGTTTATACAGGACGAGTACAGTGTTAGACTGGTCCAACAGCATGACTCACTTGGCTGCTCCATGCCCAACTAACCACACCTGTGAGCCCCTATTTGATCCTTACTAGCTATATATCCCCTAATATGAGTCTGGAAAACCAGACCTCCTACCTAAACCTACTAGAATCTCTTAAGTTTCAGCCTAACACCATACTTATGGGTGACTTCAACTACCCCCCCCCCCCATAAACTGGGAAACTTATACAACCCATAATTCACTTGCTCAGAGGTTTTTGGACTTTATCAACGCAAACACCCTGGAGCAACTAGTTAGCTCCCTAACTAGAGGTAAAAATATCCTAAACCTAGTACTCACAAACAATGGGGGGTGCTGCTCCCTCCTATGGAATAACTCCTCCCTGATAAGATCTGACCACCGAATGATTTCCTTTAGTGTTAAAACTAACCTAGAACCACCATCAAACTCCAAACCTGTTAAGAACTTTGTCAAGCTCAATTATCTCAAACTAAGTGACAGTGTAGTAACCTTCTAAGCCCCTCCGAACCCGGATAACACTGAGGCCTACTCTGAGTTGTACACAAAAGCATTGTACAACCACATTCATAGCTGCATTGAAGAGGTAGTACCTGTCTGATCAAATCTATGATTACAGGCAAAAACAAACTACCCTGATGGACCCCTAGCATAAATAGGATATTCAACAAAAGGAAAAAAATCTTCTCCAAAGCCAAGAAAGAACAAACAAAACAGTGCAAAAAGACACTTATGAGTCTAAGCCACCAAATTAGAGAGCTGGCCAAATCTGCCAAGCAAACTATGGGGCAAAGATAGCCTCCTAGGTGAAAGATACCATAAGGCTTTTTTTTTTTTTTTTTTTTTTTTTTTTTTAATTGTGTTCGTAACCTCAGGAGAAACATTCATGAATGCGCTGAGATAATAGCAACACTTACACCCAGTCTGAAACTATGGCAAACCTGGTGGCTGCAAAGTTAATTTTAAACTTCTTCCCCCATCACCTCCTACCACACGCAAAGAAATATCCACAACCATACTCCTACTGGTCACTACTTTGGCTAAAGCCAAAAACACAGCCTCCATAGTTCACAAAAATATTCCAGGATGCTTCCTAAATAGCTTAAAATAGAATCTCTTTGGGCCACTAGAAACCCTCTTTAACCACAGATTCTGGACAGACTTTGTCCCAAAGGAACAGAGGACTGCAACAGTTGTCTCTCTGCACAAGGGGGGGGGGCCTCAACTGACCTAAGGAACTACAGACTCATAGGCTTGACCAGTCTTATCTGCAAGGCCATGGAGATAATTATCATGAACCTGATCAATAATAACATAGGAGCTCTCCAAACACTGGACCAGATTCAATTTAGCTTTGTCAAAGTGAGGTCTTGCCTGCTCAATCTGGTGAACTTCTTTGAGAAAGTCACAAGGGCCATAGATGAGGGTAAAGCAATAAACACAACTTATCTAGACCTGCCCAAAGCTTTAAACACAATCTCTCACTTAGGATCATAAATAAACTTATGCAGTTAGGCATAAATCCCTACATCATCAGATGGATAGCTAACTATCTCACTGACAGGATATGTGTTGTCCAGATAGGTGAATCCACTTCTGATAAGAAACCTGTTAGTAGTGGTGTTCCACAGAGCTCAGAGCTGGGACCCCTCTTGTTCGGTATATACTTCTCTAAAGTGAAGGCCTCTGGCACATCAAGTTTGCCAATAAATGTAAGGTGAGAGCAATCTCTGAAGGATGCCATAACATCTGGGCTGTCTCCTGGTCTTGACCCTCTGCAGTTTGCTTACTGAGCAAACTGCTCTATGGCAGATGTCATCTCTCTAGCACTCCATCTATTGCTGCAACACCTTGAGAATAAAAACACCCATGCGAGGGTACTATTCATTGACTTCAGCTCTGCATTTAACATGGTCATCCCTCTTCATCTGATAATGAAGTTACTCCAACTAGTTGTCAACATTCCACTTTGTAACTGGATTGTTGACATTCTCACAGGCAGACCTCAGAAAGTGTGCACAAGAAATAACTCCTCGGATAGCATCACTCTTAACATTGGAGTCCCACAAGGATGTGTACTAAGTCCCTTGCTGTTCACCCTGTTTACAATCGATTATACAGCCAGTTACAATAGATGTTAGTCTAAAAACATTATTGGAAAGACTTATGCAAAAAGTTGAAAAAGGGGGGACCTTTAAATGTGGACATTGTATGCAGTGCAAACACATTTTAGAACAGGAATATGTGTTTATTAAGGGGTTAGGTACTATTAGACCTAAGAAAAAGTTCTATTGTTATTCAAAAGGGGTGATTTACACTGCAGTGTGTCAGCTATGTGATGGGTTTTACATAGGTAAAACCAAGAGGGCTTTAAAACAAAGACTATACCAGCATTTTTATGACATCAAGAACAAGGTGGATAGTAATGCCCTATTCAAACACGTCAATTCGAATTCTATGCATTGTTTTAACTTTTTTGTTATTGATCATGTTGACTTGGGTTATCGAGGGGGCCCCATGGATGATTTTTTGGAGCACAAAGAAAGTATATAGAAGATCAGAATGATCAGATATCATTAAGTGCATTACGGAAACTTAAGGCTGCCTATTTTTTATGAGTGGGATGTTTTATAAAGGTTCATTACACTGTGTATATTTTGTCTTTTTAACAGGATACATAGTTTAGGTTTTATTAATTAACTAATAGCTTAACTGGCTAACCAGTCTGATGAAGGCAGGATGTATTTAATGGATGTTCTCTGTGACTGTGTTTATTCTGATGAAGTCTAGTTACCAGAACGAAAGTGCTCAATAAATTATTTATTTTAGTTGGTGGAGTTGTGGTCCGTTTGTCAAACTCTCTTCCATGTCATTATTTTTCTCAGTTTTAGCTTTTGTTTCATACAATACAAACCGTACCACCAAGTTTGCTGATGACACAATGGTGGTGGGCCTCATCAGTAACAACAATGAAACAGCGTATAGAGATGAGGTGGAACAACTGATTACCTGGTGTGGCAATAACAACAACTTAGCGCTAAACATGAACAAGACACAAAGAGATAATTGTGGACTACAGGAAAAATGGCAAGGAACATTCTCCCCTCACCATCAAGAGGGAAACAGTGGAAAGAGTGAGAAGCATGATGTTTCTGGGGGTGCACATCGATGAGGACTTGTCTTGTCTTGGAACACTAATAGAAATGTCATAGTCAAGAAAACACACCAGAGATTGCACTTTTTTAGATGGTTGAGGAGAGCGAACCTCCCATCGACAGTTCTTCCAACCTTCTACAGAGGTACTATAGAAAGCATCCTGATGAGCAACCTCGTATTATGGTATGGAAGCTGCTCTACCTCTGAGCGCAACTCCCTCCAGAGAGTGGTGAAGACAGCCGAGAGGATCATCAAGACCACCTTACCATCTGTCCATGACTTGTACTTATCCAGAAGTCTCAGCAGGGCCATTGGAATAATTAAAGACTGCACTCACCTTGCTTACAGACTTTTCCTGCATTTATCATCTGGAAAGCACTTCCAAAACATATGTTGCAGAACTACGAGATTCAAGAAGAGCTTCTTCCCTAATGTCATCAGGCTGCTGAATTCTAGTGACAACTACTGTCCATGATGGCCATCTGGGTCAGTAGAAACTGTAGTAACTTATCTCATATTGTGCTTTAACCTGGTTACCAGTCTCATCTAATACTTAATGCAATGTTCACCATGACTGTAACTTATAGGCCATCTAGGGCAGTAGCAATGCAGTAAAATATCTCTTCTTTCAGTGCAATACATGTTTTGGATTCTTAAATTAACCATAGTGCAATAGTCTAAGGTCCATAGTGCAATGCTTAAATGTTCACAGTGCAATACTCAAATGTCTCTATATGCAGAGATCAATGCAATGTCTTAACCAAATACCTGTGCAATACTAAAGTCTCGTGGAACTAAATGTTCACTCTAAAAAATGTTAACGTGTTTCTACTTATGTGTAGTATTAGTCTGTCTACCTGTATGTCCGTCATGTAATAGCTAAGTGTTACATGTGTAATTATCTATGAATATAGTCTATGTGTTGTCTGCACATTGAATCTGGAGACACAGAATTTCATTCAGTTTTTGCACTTGTGTGATTTCTGAATGATAATAAAGTTTACTTTGACTTTCACTTTGAACCCCCAAATCTTGTCAGGGATATTTGTAATAACCACATCAAGAAGGGAATAATTGCTAGATAAAGGGATTGTTGTACTAGGTTCTGAAATGGCCTGCATTAATTAAGTTTTGATAGCTTGTGGTTGTAATTGAGTAGCTTTAAGGCAAAGTCTTCCATGATTACTAGATGTTTGACTAGAGTGAGACATTTTTGTTATTGCATTGAATAGTTGTACCTTTGTTTGGGAGACAGGGAGTTAAAGGCTCTGTCCCAGTCGGACTTTCCCAGTGAATTAGTTGGAGGTATTTGATTAATACTCTAGATGTTTGAGAGGACAACTGGAATGGTGACTTTAGTGATTGAATGCATGGGGAGTGAGGGGGTTGCACTGTTTGTTTTGATGGACTATAGGTGCAGGAAAACGAGTAGACTGAGTTTGTAGATATCGGATGCTGTACCTTGCAAGGTATGTAGTGGTTGGGGATGGGGAGAGTTTAGTGATTTGGATAAACAGGCAGCTGGATTTGAAAGGGTGAATTGATTTAAAGCAACCATTGCTTTGCTTGGACTTGTTATTTTGTTGATATGATGAAAGCAGTGGTTTTGGTGTTGATGTCAATGAGTTATTTGTGAGTTGCTGTTTTCACTGAAGGTTTATGATGTTAGGGCCTGTTTATGATGCCTTTGCTGATAGTAGTTTAGCTGTCCAGAATGGCAATGGCTGTTATCAAATGATTGGTGGGTGGCATGCGTAATTTGCTGCTGTGAAGCTGCACTGCATGTGTGGTAATTGGGATAGCATAGGTGGGGTTAGTGATGTATGAAAGTATCATCAGTGGGAGTGGCCAAAGATGCGAGTGAGGGAAGAATGAAGTGAACCACCAATCAGCTGACACTGTAGTAAATCAGTGAGCACATGTATACAGTACAGACCTCACACAAATTATCAGAGTTCAGAGGTAAATATAGAAGCTTTTACACTGCAAAATGAAAAGGACTGGACATATTAAAGTAGTACAAGACACGTCACAAGCAGCAGTAGTGTACTAGGTGCTACACACAGCACTCTGCAGTGGACTTGAGCGATAGAGATAATAGGGAAAATTGCCTAACTCTGGACAACAGTTACTTGCTACAGGACTCACCTTTTAAAGACATGTAGGTAAATAAAAGTACACTGTGAGGACATTAGCAACATTTTTGTCTTACATAAAAGTGTGTACCTGAGGGCAATGTAGGCATTTGTCAGGGGCTACGTTCTTTGCTCAACAGTAATAGTACAAGAGCCAGCTGGAAAAGAGTAACCTGTTAAAATACCTACAATTACATTTGAGAAAAATACAACATATATAGTAGTGAAATAACTATCTAGTACTGAATGCAGTCATATTTTCAAGGAGAAAAGCATTTGCTGCAAATCATGGGGACAGGTTTACTCAAGAAATAGCATGTCTAGTATTATACAGTATGAGGCAATCACATAGAAATTGCTGTACAGTCTTCTGATGTTAAATAGTTGCTAATAGGGAATGTTGATATATATTTATATTTTATTTATGCATTTATTAATTCAGTAAATCACTTAATCAGATGGTACATTGCTCAAAATTGCTAACATTAACACATAATTGTCATCAACAGATCACAGCACAAACTGCTACATCATATGACTGCATTTAAGTTTTCTGCAGTGGAGCACATGAACTACTATATGACTGCATATATTCTTCATTTTTATAGCATGCAAGACAATACAAAACAGTAAAGTTCAACCAAAATTATAGTTATGTTGTTTATGTTACATACTGTATTTGCACCTTTTACCAATTATGAGGAAAAGCTCAAAGTTGTTTTTAAGGCAAAGGTATCTAATGCACTACTGACACATTGGCATACCTCTCAATTGCACAGATTTTCACAGAATGTACAGATTTTTGAGAAATATTTTTGGTCTGTTCCACCTAAAATTTGTGGTTTTCTGGCAAATCACTAAGGAGTAGCTTAACTAAATAATGACATACATTTGAGTTTCACACTTCATATCCTTCAGAAAATGTGTGCTAACACAAATCGTATTATTCTAGCAACTTTCTAAGTTTATAAGAGCAATACTTAAAACCTGTCCCTATTTTTGAGCCTTTGTCCACCCCAATATTTTAGGCTTTATCAAGATTTATTGCACTAAGGCGTTGAGAGGTATTTTTCATTTTTTTATGTACCTTATGGCTAACTCTAGTTCTGGACATGGAGATGTCTCTATCTGTGTGATAATACAGTAAGCAGAGAGAGAGAGTTTGAAGGGGTTATTGTGTGCGTGGAAGAGGTAATTGATGTATATAAATTAGATACTAAGGCAAGGAATAAGTAAATGTTACAAAATAGCACTTTTTGTTATGAGGGTGGGCAACTCTTTAATTTAGTAATAAATATGTATAAAGTAGAATAGTTATTTACAGAGGAAGAAGCAAAAATAGGTAGATAATGCATCAGATTTGGGATGAATATTTTCCCAAAGCCATACCAGGATTAGGGGAGAACTATATAACTTTTTCCAGATTTTATCTATTTATTTATTTTCCCAAATTAACTCAAAGGTGAGGTAAACAACAGTTCAAAAATAAATTAATACCCAAAGCTGAAGGTAACTGGAATAAAAATAATAAATCCACAACGAGTATATAATCCAATGTTTTAATGAAAATGGGTGAGTGCTTTCGGAATGCTCAACATTGCTTTATCAGACAAATAAAAATAAATCAACTTCTACTTAAATATGCATTACAAAATTTTAAAACAACCAATCAGGTACAAGGAATTCCAACAGCCCTCCTACCATGCATTCAAAATCACTCATACATATATGTTCATATACATAAATATGCATATAATATATACAGTATAAAGAACTACATATATAGGCACATGTTGATGACCCTAACCTATAACTTTGTAAACTAAGATTTAGACTAATAATAATATTTAAACTTAAAATTATTTCAGTTTCCTAGACTTTAAAACTGGTTTAAGGGGAACTGAGTCATTTAGACCCAGCCCCCTATGTACCCCCAACCTCAAGATCCACTGGAGTTCCACACATTCTGTTTGATTTACAAGGTCCCCCATCCTGCTATTCATTGCCTGGACATGTAATACCTGGAGCAAAAATGTATGTTGTTTATTTGTCAACAGAGTATGCTTAGCCAAAGCACTGTACTCCACATGGGGAGCCCATTGCTACACCAATGGACTGGACGAAAAACCTGTTGTTGAAGGTAATATAATTATTAGACAACACTATGTCCAACAGTTCAGTGAGCAAAGAAATTGAACTTCTAGGGGCTTCCAGTTCTAGCAGTAACAGGCTGAGCCGTTCTACATCCTCAACATGTGGGATGGACGTGTACAAATCTTTAACATCTATAGTTAGGAAATTGAAGCCCTCATTAAACTGTAAATCCTGTATACTCCTTAAAAAGGACTATAGACATTAAAGATTGTACACGTCCATCCCACAGGTTTTTCATCCAGTTCATTGGCGTAGCAATGGGCTCCCCATGTGGAGCCAGCTTCGCCAACCTAGTGATGGCTTCTTGGGAAAGGGAGTTTATTTTAAATGTACCTGAAATTAGAAGCCAAATACACTTTTATACAAGATACCTGGACGATATCTTTATGTTGTTTAAGGGTAATGAGGTGGAAGCTAACAATCTAGTGACATACCTCAATAATACCACTGTTTTTTTACAGTTCACTCATACTTTCCACATGGAAAGAATAGCTTACCTGGATGTTGATTTAAAAAAGGACCTAATTAATGGTTGCTATACAGCTCGTATTTTCAGGAAAGATACCTACTCGAATGCTTTTTTACATTTTGACAGTTGTCATCCACTGTTTCAAAAGCGTTCAGTGGTAAAAGGCCAACTGGTACGAGCAGCTCGGATGGTTTCCACACAAGAAGAGTTTTTACTAGAATGTAATCAACTTCAGGATATGATTATCAAGAGGGGATACCCTCTACCTATGGTTAGGGAACTAGTAAGAGAAGTACAAAACAAGAGGCATAGGGGCATGTACCAACCTATACTGGGTGTTAAAATTAATGAGGAACAAATGGAAATCAACAAAGTTCGGATGGTTCATGATGATGCTCCTTTAGTAGGGTCCACTTTTATTACTACTTTTAGTAGCAATAGTTATGATATCAAAGACATCATTAATAAGAACTGGGATTTAATTGTCCTTGACCACAACTTATATGCTAAATTGAGGGAACCCCCTAGAGTAGTTTTTAGACGTGGCAGGAATTTAAAAATCTTATTACAGACTAGGAAGGAAGACAATTTTGGAAGCAGGAGGAAAGGGATGATAAAGTGTAGCATGTGCCCCCAATGCCCCTTCATGGAGATTGAGGTAAACTTCTCGATCAGAGGAGTGCCCTATGCGTCAAAGGGTAAATTTGACTGTAATACTAAAAGTATAGTCTATTTGGCCCAATGTCAAGCCTGCCCAGCTTTTTATATTGGGAAGTCGGACAGGAAACTAAAAGAAAGGGTTTACGAACACCTTTACAGCATCAGAAAGGGTTTATGAACACCTTTACAGCATTAGAAAGCGTTTACGAACACCTTTACAGCATCAGAAAGGGTTTACGAACACCTTTACAGCATCAGAAAGGGTTTACGAACACCTTTACAGCATTAGAAAGGGTTTACGAACACCTTTACAGCATCAGAAAGGGTTTACGAACACCTTTACAGCATTAGAAAGGGTTTACGAACACCTTTACAGCATCAGAAAGGGTTTACGAACACCTTTACAGCATCAGAAAGGGTTTACGAACACCTTTACAGCATTAGAAAGGGTTTACGAACACCTTTACAGCATCAGAAAGGGTTTATGAACACCTTTACAGCATCAGAAAGGGTTTACGAACACTTTACAGCATTAGAACATCAAAGCAGGAAAATGTTCTGGCTAGACATGAGTGCTTTCCCATTACACTCTTTTAAATTTAGAGTGACTGACCAGGTTACGAGTGATGGAAGGGGTGGCCCTAGTTCATTATTCCTAGAAAAATTGGAATTAATATGGCAACTTTGTACTAGGGCCTGCTACCCGCCAGGACTGAATGAAGTTTATTCCATATCTTGCATCCTTAAACTAAAGAGTTTAATGAGGTGAATATATACCTTATTCACTTCAGCCTGCAAGAAAGGTTTCATATTTTTGCTTAAACAGGGTTGTTAAATATTTATCTAAATAGTCAAAAATGTACTTATGTGTTCAGTTAGGTATATACATGTTTATTACATATACATGGTTATTCACATTCACTTAGTTGTTATCTACACATAAATGTGTTTGCATTTAGAGTTGTTTATGTGAATGTGTACACTCTTATTTCATCTTTTATCATATTCACCGGACGTCCTTTACAGGATGGTTTTCTCTGATCCAGTCTTTATAGCTATTTAGCTTGATGGTTTTAAATTCAGACAACATGGGGCTAATATAAGTGTTTCATTATATATTTCTTCATCCTACTTTTTAGAACTGTCATTATTAACTATTATTGAAAGTTATTTAAGATCTTAATACTTTTTCACACAGTGGTAAAGTATTTTATTTTATACTGTTTTCAATTTTACACTTCATTCTTGACAACTCACTTTTTACTGTTACCTTAACTATTGGTTTTAATGTTAGCATGGTTTTTAAATATTTCTGAATATACTTTTAAAAGGTCTTTTAAGAGTGTTTTCGAACTGATGAGCTATGTTTATATTTACACATATACAAATATATTTACTGCATACATACTTGTTTTACAAGAAGCTGGATTTTTAAAGAAGCATACAATGGGTTAATTGTTCATTCCTGCTTACCTTGGGGGCAGGTTTGCCTTTTGCTTGGAGGAAGTTGATGTGGTTTGAACTTCTATATACTGTTTGAAACATTCTTGTTGCAACTGCCTGATGAAGTCTCACTAAGGGGTGAGACGAAAAGCGCTTTATGGTTACTGTTTTTTAATATTTTTATCGTTTGTTTGAAGCAAAGTCTGAAGAATAAACTTTGGAAACTACTACTGTGTTCGTGCCTCAAGCCCTCTTGCCTGCATTCCTGTTTTTGCAGTTACCTGTTTCAGTATTCCAAAACTTATCATGAGCAACAGTAAACATTTCTTCTCTTGAAACTCTTTTCTTGAAACTCAACATTCCTTGAAAATGCACACAAACTCAACATGCTTTGAAAATGCACTGAAAAAGGTCTTCACTCATTTAAAGTAGTGGTGGTAAACATAGATACCACCATGGTTTCAGGCAATCCATCTACTAGGGTCAGTGTGTTAGGCTGTCTTCTGTGACTGGTGCAATCATCTCATTGAAGTGACTAGGCATGTCTTTCAGAAAGGAGCCTTACTGTTTGTCCCCGATAGTTGATTGATGCTCAGAATGTCAAACTTAAAAGGTTTACCAGTGATCTGTCATGGTGGCTAAACTCAGAGAACTATGATCTCAGAACTGGTATAAATAGATAGATAGATAGATAGATAGATAGATAGATAGATAGATAGATAGATAGAGATACACACACACATATATATATATATATATATATATATATATATATATATATATATATATATATATATATATATATATATATATATAACAACAACCAAAGGAGGCACCAGACCACGGCAAATAAAAACATAAAAGTATTTATTGCATAAAAGGTGAGCGCTTTCGCTGCAAAGCCGCTTCATCAGACAATTCAACAGAAATGCATCAACTCTTTAAAAATAACACACAGCCATTGGAAAAGTACATTCAATTAAGGGCAATTTCTTAAAGGAACAACAATTCCTACATGACTTGTATTTCTGGTTTTGGACACACACACACATATATATATATATATATATATATATATATATATATATATATATATATATATATATATATATATATATATATATATATATATATATATATATATATATATATATACATATATATATATATATCTATATATATATATATATATATATATATATATATATATATATATATATATATAGGCACATAGGTTCATAGATAAGTATTAGGCTAGCTGCCATTGTCAGACATTTTAAGCCTAGCCAATATTCCTTTTTATGCTTGAAATAGCATATCCCATTTGGCTACAGACTGGCCTTACCCATCCCATAGTCGATAATTATATATTACCCCTAGTGATAATAACTGGGATCATACCATAGATAATTTTAGGGGCATGCATGGGATAAAACATTTAGGAACTGCATCTGTCCATTAGTAGTGCAGGGAAAGTCCTGGGGTAAATATTCTGTTTCCCATCCATAGATCTAAGTTGAATAAGTCTTTGATATGGACAGGCATAAACTTTATTTTATGTGGATGAGGAGTCTGTTTCAGAGCAGTGATATATTCTGTGAAATATACCTCTCTCTCCAAACCATTCTGTTGATGTTAAGAGATTGAGATCTCTAGGCCAAGTATTTCTGATGCCATTTGACTTACTGATGTGCAGCAAATTAATCAGTAATGGGTCAGAGAATGTCTTGTATGCCAGAAACTGGTCACTTCTTAGCAGTCTGCAGGATAGAAAGCATAGGGTCAGGGCTTTGAGTCAGTTCATGTAGGACATGTTGTTTAGGCCTTGTATTCTTTTAGTAAGGTATCTCTGTGGACATCCATGTGCCTGGACAGATACATGTAAAAGGGGTCATTATATTCAATTACTGGCCTATTGAGGGCTGAGTAAAGGGAGAAAATGACATTCTTCGGTCTAGAAACAATCCCTTTGTTTATAAGCTATGCAATATAGAAGGGCGTTGTTACTAGATAGATATACATGATTATCTTTCACTACATCATTAACTGACTACATCAACATACAGTACATCCACCACAAATGGTTGAAACTCAGAAAACAAATAAAAAAGACAAAAAACAACATTTTATGCAAGGATGGCAGGCTTCCCTGAACCCCCATGTGTGTGTGTGTGTGTGTCTGTGTGTGTGTGTGTGTGTGTGTGTGTGTGTGTGTGTGTGTGTGTGTGTGTGTGTGTGTGTGTGTGTGTGTGTGTGTGTGTGTGTGTGTGTGGAGAGGGCTGCACCCCCACACTCCTTGCTGATTGATTTTATATACATATATATATATATATATATATATATATATATATATATATATATATATATATATATATATATATATACCAACTCCGGGATCTCACAATAGTGGAAAAAGGGCAAAATCCCAATCCTTACTGTGTAAAAACCCCACAAAGCAAATGTCAGCATTTGGCAATGAACCAGCATTTAAATAAAAAAAGCCAGTTTCCAAACATGAAATGAAATGAACGCATGATGAAACATACTGAACTGATATATATATATATATATATATATATGGGTGCCCTTCACATGGTCAACATTTCAGAAAGTCGAAGACCATATGGTTGAGACCATATGATTGTCTTTCGAAATGTCGACCATGTGGAATCGGCATCTCCATACAGTGCGAAATGGAAAGATTTCCATCTTCCACACTGTAATGCAATCTTGGAGTTGGTATATTTAAGTTCCAGGGGGTGTGGGGGGCTTGCCCCCCTACTAGCAGTGTGAAGGTACGTGATTATTGTGTTTTTTTTTTTTACATGATCAACATTTCGAAAGTCGATCATACGGTCTCGGCCATATGGTCTTCGACTTTCTGAAATGTCGACCATGTAAAGTAGACCCGTATATATATATATATATATATATATATATATATATATATATATATATATATATATATATATATATTTGCGTGTGTGTGTGTGTGTGTGTGTGTGTGTGTGTGTGTGTGTGTGTGTGTGTGTGTGTATATGTACAGCTGTATATACACGTATGCTGGATATTTGTAGGGACTTGCCCTCACAATGGGAGTGCAAAGCAGCTTGCCCCTTCATTAAAATTTTGCTGTTTTTGCAACCTTGGGTGTGCCACTGTTCAGAATAGTGACCCTCCCAAGGTTTTAGATATTTTGGGTTAAAACAGTCAATGTGTCAAAACTGTCAGTGAAATGAGGCATGGTTATTTATAATGATATTTCCTTTAGAATATGGGTTGCATGGAAGATGAGTTTCAAATCTGGTAAATTCTTACTCATCAAACTTGGAATTGTTGTCTAGTATTATGTCTAAATCTTTAATGATATTGTTATAACCATTAATTTTGCATTCATAATTTATTCTTTTTGTCTTGCCAAGTTCTGTGAGGCTCCATTTACTTAAGTTGAAGACCAAATCTTGCAAACCATCTTAAGGAAGTTCAGCTTCTTTTCTTAAGTAATTATGTTGCCCAGTTTGCAGTCATTAGCATGCTTGGCTATCCACTGCTGATATGGCTCAGTATGTCAATTCAGTCCCTTTTAAGGTTATAGGAGGTGAACAGTGTGGGTTGAAGTTCCCTTATGGTTTGGATATTGGCACATCATGAACTGGATACTCTAAATTGGCCATAGGAGTGTGTGTAAGTGTGGTGGGGAAGAACTATTGCAGCATCTTCCAATCTCAACCTTACTAACTCCAAAAAAGTCAACTTTATTGGACTGACCACGCATTCTCCATCCTACCACTTATGGGACTCCACTGCTGTCTCAATTTGAAATGTTCAAAAGTACTCAGACTTCAGACAACAGAAGAAAACCAAACTAACGTAAAAACTGGTACAGGGCTGGATGAACTTCAGCACAGCTCGAAGAGTACTCTTCCAGCTGTGCTGAAGTTCATCCAGCCCTGTACCAGTTTTTACGTTAGTTTGGTTTTCTTCTGTAGACTTCAGACAACAGTTTAAGTAACACCTCTTCACCCAAACAAAGTGCAGGCACACTCACTTAGGTCATGTTACATAAACCCTACAGCTCTCTCACATACACCTTTTATCCATACTTCATCCTTCCTTATCTCAAAAGACTGGTCACCATCAGGGTACCTCAGGGCTCCATGCTGGGACCGCTCCTATTTGGCATATAGTTCTTGGAGGTAAAGGCTAATGTCAAGGGCCTTTGGCTGACCAAGTTCACAGATAACTGTAAATTAGGAGCTATCAAGATTGCACCCCATGACACAAACATCTTAAAGAGGGTCTAATACAGACAAATATCTTGTGGCAAAGTTACAGACTAAAAATGAATGTCAAAAAATACACTATACTGACTTTTGGCAATACTGCCACCCAGACTAATTACTCCATCAATAAGACATCCCAAAGAGTTGACCCAGTAGTCAGGGATCTGGGAACATATGTAAACAGTAATCTGGCCCTTTATCAACTTGTGCCCAACCTAGTAAGAAAATCATTTTATAGCATACATCTTATAAGTAAGTAAGGGATGGCATCTAAGTCCAAGAAAGTCATAGTGCCACTTTATTTGGCCCTTATCAAACCAATCATTTAATATAATGCTCCCTTCAGCATGTACCTGACCAGACAAATGCAACAGATAGAATGCCCACAAAACTTCTTTACCAGGAGAATCCAGGGTATAAACACACTGTCCTGGATGGTTTGCCTTATAGCCCTATCTGTAAACTCTGTCTCCTACAGATCACTGAGAGGCAATCTATATCTTGCATACAAGGCATCCTCGGATCCAGCTCTGATGTACCTCTTGCATATCTACACAATGAACAGTAACAGAACCACTAGATCAAGGATTTAAATTTTGCTTGTGACATAAAAAAGACATACTGATGAGATAGATATGTGTCTCAGAGGATCCCCATGCTCTGGAACAGGCTCCCCATCTATGTGAAGCAGAGTCTGTCCCTAACCCAAGTTAAGCATAACCTTGATTAATGGATGGGAAATTGGAAATTGGGAAATTCACTCTAGATTTGGTCCCCATGTCTCTGATAGACAGAGGCAGATAATAATACCCAGACTAACATAACCCCCACATAACCTCTAGAAACTTCCTAACATAACCCCTGCAAATAAACGCCCATGATACATAGGGACACAACTGGGATGGATTACACAGCTTGGCTTATAAAGGCCCTGGTGGTCCTAAGCCTAGTATATGCCTATGAACCTATACTGACAATACACGCAGTTGCCACAAGGGAAGCAACCCCACAGAGCCTGAAATACAGGTTGTACCTTGTTTATTTTTTATAAACTGAAAAGTGGCTTCTCAATGTTTTCCCCTTCTGGTGAGCAAAAAAGCAATTTGCACTGAGAACACTTTAAAAAAATCTATAACTAAATATTAGATGCCAGTGTTTACTGATTATATTTTGTATGTGAAATGTGTTTGTACCATACTAAAGCAAAAACCTAGCTAGACCTGGATAGATCATGAACAGTATCCCTAATATCATTTTAGCTTCTTCTAGAAAAGCAATTACTACAAAGTAAATGATGCTAGCTGATCCTCCTACTTTATCTGATTTTCTTACAATATTAAGGCTAATTCATGACAAAGAAATTAATTAAATCTGAGGCTTTATTATTTGTAACTCTGTGAATGACTGAGTAATTTACTGGACTATTGATTATTTGATTATGAAATTTTAAAGTCATTATATTTCTATTTTATTTAATATATTTTTAATAAGTAAAATAATTGAGTAAAAATAGTATTCATAATATGAGTAATGTCATGAAAAGAACTCCATCAACAAAAGTTAATAAGAGAGCATTAGCTTCTATATCAAAATCTTCCTATTTACTACATATCCTTTTAAATCTCAAAAAGTGAGACTTAAAAACTGGAAGAAAGACTCAGCCAAGCTAGTGTCTTTGCATGGGATACATGCAAATAACGTCTGAGAAAAAGACCAAAACATAGCTAGTCTACAGCTACTAACAAGTTTAGCCTGATTGTATTTTTACAAACTTTAAAAAATGTAAAATGTCATTCAAAAGCCACAGTACTGAAACACTGGTATGTTCTTAAGGGGTCACCATGCTTATAGCTTTTCTAGATACACATCATGCATTATTAACGATATCAGGGAGTTCACTAAGCACATTGTATTTATAGCACTCTATATATATTTCAAACGTTAGCACAGTATTAGTTTTTAATTTATATTGATTTTGTCTGAAGGTACATGTACCTACAGTTACTGTCTATGATTTGTATTGTTGAAGTTTTTGGATTTTTTCTGTCATATCATCTTTATTTGAATTATATTACTTTGTTTAACTAGATCATAGTTGTAATGGGACCCTAGAAGTACAGCTATCTGTCTGTTCCAATTAAATGAATAAATATTCATCTTTACTCTGCTTCCAAAGATAGGTTAGCACACTGCATTGAAAAACTCAAACTGGGAAGAAGCGCAGTGTTAAAATTGCTTTCGAGTGGTGTCTTTTTGCCCTCTACATTAAACTCAGAAACTGACTGGGTTTTATTATATAAAGCTTGGCAAGCAATTTGATGGTCACTGTTTGACTGGATTAACTCCTTGGTATTTGATGCAGGATCAATCACGTTGGAGGTAATTTCAATAGCTGTGGATAAGACAAGACAATTTTGTTTTTGTGAGAGTTTTATTGTAGCATTGCTGCAGTTTAGAATAAAGAAGAAGTTTTCTGAAACTTTGAGGCCGTATTTTTGTTGTAATGATATGGACAACGTTGGGGTTTGCAAGTACCAGAGCAGAATCACTTGCATAATGAAAAGATCTAGCTTTTTCATACTGTAACTTTACATGTTAACATTGCCTTATCTTGCAGTGATTACTGAAAAAGGGCAGCATGCTTATCCAGAGAAATCTCTCTGGCAACTAACAGACCATGTGGTCAAAGAGTTGTAGAGCCCAGCCTGCCTGACCACCAGCAGAACTTTATCTGCTTTTGAGTGTGAATCTATTTCCAGCTTCTTTTCCAACATGGTTGCTGCTGTCAGATCTGCCCTACCGCCTCTGGACCTCATGGCTTCTGCTTATGCCAGCCTGCCCTTCTTTTCCATCATGGATTGTGTGTAATATTCCTGATTATGACGAGTTCATATCCGTGTCATTGAGTATGCAACAAACAACCTGCAGTTTGGATCTATGCCCATTGCGACTAGCTGTAACTTGCCTTAATGTCTTAGACTAATGATTTTTTCAGATTATAGGTATGTCTTTGTGACTCTGGATTTTTCCATCAGTTTTTAAAGAAGCCATGGTTGTCTCTAGTCTCAAGAAACTGACACTAGATCCCGATGTTCTGCTCAATCACAAACTTCTCGGTCTTAGGAAAGGTTAACAACACAGTTGTTGTTAGGCAACTTTGGACCTATCTCATACATACTGGACTTACAGTCCTATTTCAGTCAGGGATTTGCACTCACCACAGTACAGAAACTGCTCTAACTCAGGTTATAGATAATGTCTTGATGGCCAAAGATCAGCATTTTTAGTAAATATTTTCTTCTGAATTTGTCAGCAGCATTTGATACTGTTGACAATGATCTGTTGGCTGAATGGCTAATGTCTTACTGTGGTCTTTCCAGTATACCATACTTCTCTGACTGTTTCCAAAGGATCTGTTCAGGTTTGAACAAGTCCTCACCATACCTTTTAGATTATAGAGTTCCAAAGGATACAGTCTTAGGCCCACTACTTTTGACAGAGCACTTGTTCCACTGGGAGATCTTATTATGGAGATGGGATTGACAAATCACAGTTATCCAGGTGACACACATCTTTACCTCTCCTTCCCACAGGATAATGTGGTGTGTATTTATTACTTACCTGACCGCCTTGAAACAATACGTTTGTGTTTTTCATGTATTCATTTAAAACTGAACAACTTCAGAACTCAGGCTATATCAGCTCATGCTACCTCTGGAGATTCTAGTCTTTCTTCACTCCCTAATTACATCTTCTATGAAGAACACAAGTTTGCATTTGTTAACCTTGTAATTAATCTTGGTGTTATCCTTCACCACTGCATGGCAGTACAGGACCAGGCATCAGCTGTTGCAAGTCTTCATGTTTTCATTTAAGAAACATTTCTAGGACAAAGCAGTTTTTGCCTCAGGGTGATCTCATGGTATTAGTCCATGCCTTAGCCTCATCATGGCTGGATTACTACGATGCCTTTACCCAATACTGAACTGGGCCTCTTATAGTTAGTGCACAACTCTGCTGCCAAGATACTTATTAGTACCAACCAGTTCCAACATATTACTCAAGCTATGAATGATCTACACTGGCTGCTGGTTTATTATAGGATTATCTTCAAGGCTCTGGTATTGATGTGCCCATCTATATGTTACTTGGGTCCCTCTTACCTGAAAAAGTTAGTGGTGCCAAATACCCCAAGTAAGGTTTTACATTTGGTCACTCAGGGGCTGCTGGTAGTCCCACAGCTGCATCTGGAAAATTGTACTGTTTGTTCTTTTGCTTATTAAACACACCTGTGGAATTTACTGTCTCATTGTATTTGGGAGTGTCCAGTGCTAGCCAGCTTCTAGCATCACTTATCTTTTTGATACTGAATATGACAATGTTGGACGAGAGATGACACTAGATTTACTTACCTGTTTTACTCCATCTGTTAATATAATTGTTTTACATACTTTACTTATTTGCTTTATTTTATTCTGTATATGGTATTTTTTTGTTTGTTTTATTTTAGAAGAACACCTAAATAAATTTGAGGTTGAAGTTGATTATTTAGAATGAATAAAAGTAATCTCAGGACAGATTCTAACTCCTTTTAGTGAAGAGGCTGTACAAAGCTATCTGGTACAATGCTGCCTATGTTTAAGGTAACAATAAAACATTAAGTGATGGGGTGAAAACCACTATGACAGGAAAATCAATATATAAGATAACAGTGGTCTATAATGGTAAAATGTTAGGATACGTCAACAATACTGCAGTAGTAGAACCATTCTTTTTTAAATTAATATATTGTGATTTTTTTTATGAAGATATTTGAATGGCTCTTCATAAACCAGGCTATCAGTGGCCTACATATTGGGCCTATTTCACTGAAACTACAGTTTCCTGAAAGCCTGAGATTTGCTGACATCAAGACTGGTTGTATAAATTAGGAAGATGCATTCAGTAAAATCCCAAGCAGGGAGGCAACAAAGTGTAAAGATGATGTCACTATTATCCCAACGGAGGCAAGAGGGTGTAGAACCATGTATTTTTGACATATCTTGTTAAGTTCATTCGGCAGTATCTTTGGGTGGACTGGCTGCTGTCATGTGATCTTTGACAACATGGGTTACAGCTAGCTATAACATAACCTTAGGTTATAAAAATAAGAATTCAGCAATTGGCAACTACACATGTATCAAAGAAATAAAAACAAAAACACAGGAGCCATGACAGCTAAAGATATCAATCATTTTTTGCACATTTTTACTTTCACTGAATGTCAACCATCATCCCCCTCCTGGCCTACTGGATCATTCATTCCCCTTCATGTGGGTGAGAGTCAGTTAGGAGGTACAATTATTTAAACAGCCATTTGGTTGGTTTGTAATTTATTCTCCTTTTCTCTCTTTATTTCTTGATGTACATACTTAGCTGACCACTATGGAGGGGTGTGGAGTGGGCCATCCGTGGAGGATGTCTCCTTAGCTCTGCAAGAGCTGTTCCCTTCAAGCAGCACTGTCCCTCCCCCAGAACATGAGCAGTTGTCTTCATCGTCTCCACCAGGGATATTGTATGGCCTAGTGTGTTCTCGAATGTGTGTCAATCCCTCGCATCCCCCAGAGGAGGTGAGTGAGCCATGCCTTTTCATTCCTTTCCCTTCAAGCCTGGCTATTCTGGTGCCAAGACTGCTAAGCAACTTCATATGTCAGAGTTCCAGTAAAGCCTCCTCTGTGTATAAACTAAAATTAACCCAAATATCAAACCAATAAATGCTTACTGGTGCTAAATGTGTGCTAGTTTTGGTTTATACCCACACTGATCATTACATGTGATCGATTACTTTAGTGCTCTGAATTCCTGTGTCTTTTGTTTTTATACCCCTAGATTATAACATGGGTGATATATCATAGCTAGAATGCCTGCAGCAACTATAAGGCACAGCAAGAATCCATGCCAGTGACAATAATGATGGCATTGCTGGAGACAAGGTCAAAAAGTTGATTATGTTCAAACTTCTCAGAATGATTGATATTGGCTTATAAGGGCAATATACAACTTATAGCATGAGAAACTGCAGACTTGAGGCTCACTGCATGATTGATATTGACTTATAAGGGTAATATACAACTTATAGCATGAGAAACTGCAGACGAGGCTCACTGCATGATTGATAGTGATTTATAAGGGTAATATACAACTTATAGCATGAGAAACTGCAGACGAGGCTCACTGCTGAGCATAAATCCTATCACTGCTTGCTTCCATCATTTTGGGATATGTTAAAAAAACTCCTTTTAATATGGATTCAGATGGGTATTGTCCCAACTTCTGCTGCAGTTTATAAAACTTTTTTTATGATATGGACCATCAATGGAAACACATCAGTTGTTTTCTCAGTAATTGGGAGAAGCTTGTTAATTTTTACTTGAATGACAGCCTCATAATTAAAAGTGATGCTATTAATTGGAGTTTTAAAGTTTTGTTTAGAAGCTGTGGAGACAGCACTCTCACTGAGAATCCTGCAACAGCCAGGCATCAGTCAAGGTCCTATTATAGACCATATTTTCCTTTTGTTTTCTGACTACAGAAGTTGAATATTATTTATACCAAGTTTACTTGTAGCAGAATATGATTATTGATGCAAATGGTGCTACCAAGGTACCTTTAAATGATCAAAACAAAAGGACACTCACTAGCACAAACCTTTATGCATGTACAATAGACATAGTCATTAAAGACTCTTCTAAATGCTTTTATTTTTATGCATAAATAGAATATCTTCTGCTGAGCATTTTCTTGCATTGGCATAGCTCAATAAAGGCCTTTTAATGGTTTATTGGAAATGGGATCAGAGTTCGAATGCATCTGTACTCAAAACAGTTAACATTCTGTCAATATGCACATGAGACTTAATCAAAAAACAATGTGTGTTCCTGTAAAAAATTGAACTTTTAGTTTTTTAAGTCAGAAGAGGGTCCCTGACTTAAAAGCATTTCAGGTAGTTAACAGAAGTGATGTTTGTAAAACGTATAGTGCACATGAAATTTCCAGAAGGCTGGTTAATGTATGTACTTATCCTTAGCAGACAGTTCTGTGACTGAAATGGTTTCAGCCTCATTTCTTTCATTTTATTTTCCTTTATTTTATTTAGAGTGCTTAACAAACTAAATTCTCTGAGAAAGTACTAAATCAATAGCAATAAATAACAAATCCATAAGATCATAGAGTAACACAAAGGGATGGCCAGAGTATGATCCGGAAGAGTTCATGTGAAGGTAGCTGAAGGCATGGGTGTGGCTGTACTTTTATTAAGTCGGGGGGGCTTGATAAATGCAAAGAAGTTGTCTAAATTCCATGATTTAGACAATCAGATAGAATTGTCCGGAACATCTGTGGACCACATGACATGCACATTATTATAGCTCATCACCACATAAGTATACAAACAAATATCTGACATCCTCCTTTTTTTAAAGACTATTGCTGAGACTAAGGAAAACTTGCCAAAATATGGAAACCTTAATCCAATTTATACACCACTCTCCCATCACTGCTTTACCCTGGCTGGGGCCATATTGTGGAGAGTTGTCTTACTGGTGAAGCCACATATATAGTTTCGGGAGGCAGCTAATGCAAATTAACCATGTGACCACTCCCCATACATTGTGCTGGCAGCAGACTAATGCAGGACGATGAATATGAATTGCACTGCTAAGTTATTTGTTTTGCCCAAGGAAAATGTGACAGCATTTATCCATTCACCCCTACAGGAATCATCACAGCTCATATCAACACTACATGTAGGTATCATATAGCTGTGTGTGTGTGTGTGTGTGTGTGTGTGTGTGTGTGTGTGTGTGTGTGTGTGTGTGTGTGTGTGTGTGTGTGTGTGTGTGTGTGTGTGTGTGGTCACCCTAATAGAGTTAAGTATGGGAAACCAACTCTGTACCTGTGTTGGAGCATATGTGCGGCTGTGTAAGTTCTTTCATGAGTCTGAACGACTTGTTTGTGGCTGCTTGGAGCTTGGCTGTATGTGAGTGCATGAGTCAGATGAGTGAGTGAGTGCATGTGTCTATGGCAGTCTGAATGTGTATGTGTGTGTGTGTGTACATGTGTGCATGCCTGTGCATGTTGAGGGGTACATCTGTTATTGCACTGCATGGGCTACTAGGGCAAACATTAGTGCAGTCAGCTCAGACAGCACAGCGTTCGAATGACAAGACAGGGAAATTAGCTGCTAATGATTCTTTATTGTATGCTGCTTTACCTTGCTTCTGCACTGGAAATTATTCTGGGGAATTTGCCCTTTTTCCATGGTGGTGCAGTCTTTGAGTTTATATAAGTTGCAGGGGCTATGAGAGGTGGCGACTTTTAATTTCTCGCTTTTGGGGTTTCGATATTGTGAATGTTCGGCTTTATAGTCTTGAGATACTGAAATTCAAGATTTCAGTATTTTGAGATTATAAAGTGAATATATATATATATATATATATATGTGTGTGTGTGTGTGTGTGTGTGTGTGTGTGTATATACATATATATATATATATATATATATATATATATATATATATATATATATATATATATATATAAGATATAGCTATATAGGTATATATATATATATATATATATATATAAATCTTAACTTGCAATCCTTGTCTATCACACTTTTCACAGTCATGATTTATTTTATCTCTACTTGTTACATATGTATATAATTTCTTTTATACAACTTATCATCTTCCCTGTACAAGGATCTTAGTTCAAATTATTTATCAGCTTCAGTTTCAGGTTGCAGACCCCCCCCCCCACAGATTTGATATTCTTAGTCTCCAGCATGCAACACCAGAAGTATTCTGAAGTTTCATTCATAACAGTATTTCTTTTTCTGCTGATTTCTTTCCTGCGTTCTTTTAGTTTATGTTCACTTTCAGGCTTCAATAATTTGGTTGAATTAGCTAAGGTGGTGAGAATCTGAGTAGTGGAGACTTTCCGTATTCCAAACTTATGTTTGTGATGTCCCGCTCACCAGGCTGAACAAGGAGAAGGTCACGGTGAGCTGCCTATCGGGTGCTAGGATCCGCCACATAACACAAGCACTCAGGTCACTCCAAGGCAAGTACAAATATGACTCAGTCATTGTCCATGCTGGTGTGAATGACCTGAGACGTACCTCCCTGGACTACATGAAAAGAGACATAGAGGAGCTCTCTGGGCATGTAGCCCAGGCCGGTATGACCCTGACCTTGAGTAGCATCTTACCCTCACCAAGAATGATGCCACAGTATGAAGACAAGATTATCAATTTCAACAATTGGCTTAAGTATTGGTGTCATTCAAAGGGGATCCAATGCCTGTCAGCCTGGGATGACATGCTCGACAAGCCACGATGCTTCGCTAGGGACGACTTGCACCTGTCACCCCTGGGCTTTCGGATATTGGCAAAGGCTCTTGCTACCCCCATAGTGCCTTTTTTAGGCAAGGCTCAAAAGACAAACCCACCTCCATAGGTATCACAAGGGATAAGAAACTAAGAGTAATGCTACTCAACGCCAGAAGTCTAAACCTCAAGATACACGCACTTGAAACTCTCCTTAGCATGGAGAACATCGATATCTGTGCAGTAACAGAAACCTGGTTCAAGGCTCTCGAGAGCACCCCAGCACTACCAGGTTATACCTCATACCATGCTTTTCGGCCCCAAAACTTGGACCGAACCACAAAAGGAGGGGGAGTGTCAATATTTGTCATAGATACCCACACCTCCAGGTTGGTGGCACAGCACGAAGCATCAGAGACTATCCATGTGCAACTAACAGTGGGTAAAACTGCCTTCCAGTTTATAGCCTGCTACAGACCACCCTCCCAAACCCAGGAACCCCACTCAGCCTTCCTGAGAACACTGGAAAATATGAAGGTCTCTCCAAACACCATTATATTGGGTGACTTCAACTACCCAACAATAGACTGGGAGCATTACTCTAGCTCCAACACCCTAGCCCAAAGGTTCCTAGAATTTATAAACTCAAATGCTATGGAACAACTTGTTACCACTCCCACAAGAGGGGAAAACATACTGGACCTGATCATCACCAACATGGGGACTCTATGCTCCAGACCAGAAGTGTATCCCTCACTGGTAAGATCAGATCATAAACTAATCTCACTGGATATTCACATCCCGACCCCACCCCATGCCCAGAAAACCACAGTGAAAAACTTCTCTAAAGCAAATTTCACACTCCTCAAAACCAAGGTGGAATCCTTCAAAGCCCCCGGGCCTCTGGATAATACGGCCCAGACCACAAAATCCTTTATAAACGCATTCTATGAACACCTTCAGGAATGCATGGATCATGCAATCCCAAATAAAACCAAGACCCAATCCTCCAAAGGCAGACGTCCTGTCTGGTGGACCCCAGCCATAAACAAACTATACAATAGAAGGAGGAAGCTACTACATGACAGAGCAAAATCCCAAAAAGGGAAGGCATCTCTGATCAGTATTAGCAAAAAACTACGGGCACTCATAAAATCATCTAAGGCCAGCTTCGAGAGAAAAATTGCACAGGACACTAAGGATAATCACAAGGCTTTCTTTAGTTATGTTAGGAACCTGGGTGGGAATTCCCAGATATGCTCAGAATTAGTCCAAAATGACAAAAAATACACCGAACCCACAGACATTGCCAACATCCTAGCTGACAGGTTCAGCGCAAACTCCCCCCCCCACCAAAAGGGCTAATATCTATCCCAGCAGAGTGCTGCTCCCCTGACATCTCAGATGCTCAGGTAAGAGCTGCCCTCTCCAAAGCAAGAAACACAGCATCAATGGGACCAGACGGTGTCCCGGGCTGCGTCCTACATGAACTCCAAGAAGAACTAAACCCAAACATAAAACTACTGTTCAATCTCAGCCTTACTACAGGATATGTACCCAAAGAGTGGCGTACAGCAACAGTGGTCCCTCTCCACAAAGGTGGTGCCTCAACGGATCCTGGAATCTATCGCCCCATAAGTCTCACTAGCTTGGTCTGCAAAGCTATGGAAAGGATCATCATGGACCTTATAAATAAAGATATTGGGAACCTACAGACACTGGATCCTACCCAGTTCGGCTTTGTTAAGGGCAGATAGTGCCTCTTAAACCTGGTCAATTTCTTTGAAACAGTCACCAAGGCCATTGACAAGGGGAAGGTGGTCCACACAGCCTACCTGGACCTCGCAAAAGCCTTCGATACAATACCCCACTCGGGCATTATAGATAAGCTCACCAGCTTAAATATAAACCCCTATGTCACTAGATGGGTTTCAAACTGGCTCAAGGACAGAACCCACATGGTTAGAATAGCTGGAGCCATGTCAGATTCCAAACCAGTTACAAGTGGCGTCCCACAAGGCTCAGTCTTGGGACCTCTCTTGTTCGGTATATATTTCTCGGAGGCACAGGCCAACATGGAAGGACTGTGGCTGACCAAGTTCACAGATGACTGCAAACTGGGCACCATAATAGACTCTCCAGCTGACACAAGCATCCTCCAAAAGGGCCTCATAGAAACAGACAACTGGTGCCAGAGCCATGGCCTCAAGCTAAACGCCAAAAAGTGTATAGTCATCCCTTTGGCAAAACAAAGTGCCCACAAATTACCACATAGGTGGTAATCCATTAAGTACAGAAGAAGTAATTAGGGACCTGGGGACCCAAGTTGATAGCAATCTCTCATTTGACAACCACGTGGCCAAAGTGGTTAGAAAAACATTTTATATAGCCCACCTAATCATGAAGGGATTCACATCTAGATCAGGGAGGTCATCGTGCCTCTTTACTCATCCCTCATCAGGCCCATAATTGAGTACAATGCCCCTTTTGGGATGTACCTTACCAGACATCTGCAGCAACTGGAAAGACCCCAAAAGTACCTCACCAAGAAGATCAAGGGCTCAAACAGATGCCGTATGCTGCCCGGTTAAAGAAACTCCAGCTCTACTCAGTGGCATACCGCCTGCTCAGAGGCGATCTGTGCCTGACTTATAAAGCCATGTCCAACCCGGAATTAATGGACATGCTGCACCTCAGAAAATCCAAATCCCATCAAGCTACGCTCGAGGGACTTAAACCTCAGCACTGAAATAAATAGGACATGCTGGAGGGACAGATTCATAACCCAGAGGCTCCCTTCACTCTGGAATAAAATCCCAGTCCAGGTTAGGCAGAGTCCCTCATTGACTCTCTTCAAGAGGAATCTTGATGAGTGGATGGGAGATCGTAGGTTTACCCCGGGTATCACTTCTGTGTCACTGTTAGACAGAAGCGCAGTATACTAACCTCGAAAAAGGGCATAGCAAAATTAATTTAAAATGGGTGGCGAAAGCCATACACACTCTGGCTAGGCTTATAAATGCCCTAGGGCAGATAGCCTAGTATGAACCTATGAACCTATGAACAACATGGTAATCCTTACATATTTAGCTGCAGTCCTTTCTTGTGTGATCCTTTGCTGTTTAGAAGGTCATCTCCGCTTGCTCGGTTGATAAAGGATAATGTTGAATGGACATTATAGTTTTGAATTCTCTGTCATATAGAAGTCTGCTGTAGTCCTGATTTCTGTAATTTGGAGCATTCTCTAATATAAGAACATCAGGTATCCTTCGCCTCAAGAATATAGACTTTAATGCACTAATCACACTTTTACATTTCTGTTAATGATTGTTTAGGAACTTGGAATAATAATCCATACATATGAGATAAAATGCCTTTTCTGAAGTGGAACAAATCAGTATGAACTTAGCTCCACATCAGTCTTCTTTAGGATTTTCATTATATACATTGCAGATGGCACAACTCTGCACTACTTTTCTGTTTGAGATGACTTCCCTGGCTAAAACATTATATTGATTACTCTTTCACTGCAATTTTGCTATTTCCAGATTTTTCTTGTACTTCTTCGTGCATTTGTCTTCTTAGCAGTTTGAAAACTTTTACTTTTGGCAGATTTTAATATTAATAACTACAGAACATCCGAGGTAATGACCCTGTCCAACGCAAAGCACACTGAAATCCTGGATGAAAATAAAACGTGAATAGTTTAATCGTATTTATTAACACCAAAATAAAGTTGAGCACTTTTGTCAGTTTACAATACATGACTTTATTAGAATGACCATGCATCAGGTCTTAGGCTATGGAAATTTCATAACGGAATTATTAATGACACTTCCCTGTTAAAAGAACGTATTTCAATTTTTGATGATTGTGACTGTAAAGTTATGAGAATTGTTATTAGATCTAATGAGAAATAGATAGCTACCTTACTAGATGAAATTAATGTATTAGATGCTATGCTTAAAAAAGATTTGTTATATAAGTTACATTTAATGAGTACAGTAATGTTTTTAAAACTATTGAGGGAGTCTTGGATAAAGCCAGAATTAAGAAATGCAATAAACTCATTAGAGATGAAACAGAATATGTAGAAGGCAAAGCATATCCAATACCAACAGCTAAGATCATGCACTCTTTACGTGAAAATAATACGCTAAGGCATCTACTTCTCTGAAGTGCAGGCCAACACAGAAGGTCTTTGGCTAACTAAATAGATAGCAATAAATAACAAATCCATAAGATTATAGTGTGACACAAAGGGATGGCCAGAGTATGATCCGGAAGAGTTCATGTGGAGGTAGCTGAAGGCATGGGAGTGGCTGCACTTTTATTAAGTTGAGGAGGGGGCTTGATAAATGCACAAAAGTTGTCTAAATTCCATGAGCTAGACAATCAGATAGAATTGTCCGGAACATCTGTGGACCACATGACATGTACATTATTATAGCTCATTACCACATAAGTATAAAACCAAATATCTAACATCCTCCTTTTTTTTTTAAAGACGATTGCTAAGACTAAGGAAGGCTTAAACCTTAATTCAATTTATACACCACTCTCCCTTCACTGCTTTACCCTGGCTGGGGCCATATTGTGGAGAGTTGTCTTACTGGTGAAGCCACATATATAGTTTGGGGAGGGAGCTAATGCAAATTAACCATGTGACCATGTGATCACTCCCCATAGATTGTGCTGGCAGCAGACTAATGCAGGACGGTGAATATGAATTGCTCTGCTAAGTTATTTGTTTTGCCCAAGGAAAATGTGGCAGCATTTATCCATTCACCCCTATGGGAATCATCACAGCTCATATCAACACTACATGTAGGTATCATATAGCTGTGTGTGTGTGTGTGTGTGTGTGTGTGTGTGTGTGTGTGTGTGTGTGTGTGTGTGTGTGTGTGTGTGTGTGTGGTCACCCTAATAGAGTTAAGTATGGGAAACCAACTCTGTACCTGTGTTGGAGCATATGTGCGGCTGAGTAAGTTCTTTCATGAGTCTGAACGAATTGTTTGTGGCTTCTTGGAGCTTGGCTGTATGTGAGTGTGTGAGTCAGATGAGTGAGTGAGTGCATATCTCTATGGCAGTCTGAATGTGTGTGTGTAGATGTGTCCATGCCTGTGCATGTTGAGGGATACATATGTTATTGCAGTGCATGGGTTACTAGGGCAAACATTAGTGCAGTCAGCCCAGACAGTGCATTGTTCGAATCACAAGACAGGGAAATTAGCTGCTAATCATGCGTTTTTGTATGTTGCTTTACTTTGCTTCTGCACTGGAAATTCTTGCTGTTGTGTTCAATGGCAAACCAATGTTAGTGAATCAGCTCTGAATCCTACAGTATATATTACACACACACACACACACACACACACACACACACACACACACACACACACACACACACACACACACACACATAAAGCAGTTGGTCGAATGCTGATTTTGAAGAAGGTAAAAAAGTAGGAACAGATGATCAAAATGTGTTTCCTTGAACTGTGCTGGCTGTCTGTAAGAGACTGCAGATAAGTGGAGACTGGGGAATTTGTCCTTTTTCCATGGTGGTGCAGTCTTGGAGTTTATATAAGTTGCATGGGTTGTGAGAGGGGGAAAAGTCTTGCCCCCTGGAAAAAAATAGTGATTTCTGTTGTGTGTGTGTGTGTGTGTGTGTGGACATTTGGAAAATCCATCTGTCTATACATATATATATATATATATATATATATATATATATATATAGTCATGATTTTGAATTTTTCGCTTTTGGGGTTTCGATATTTCTTGTTATGTATCTCACAAGACATCTACAACAACTGGAAAGACCACAGAAATACCTCACAAAGAGGATTACTGGCCTCAAACAGATGCCCTACGCAGACCGTCTAAAAAAACTACAGCTTTACTCCATCACATATCGCCTACTCAGGGGCGATCTCTGCCTAACATACAAAGCTATGTCAAACCCAGAGCTGTTGGACATGCTCCACTTAAAGAAATCCCAGTCCCTCCGAGCTACACTCTCTAGGGACCTAAACCTTGTCACCACAATAAATAGAACATGCTGGAGGGATAGATTCCTGTCCCAGAGACTTCCCATAGTCTGGAACAGACTACCTATCTATATCAAACAGAGCTCCTCATTAGCACTCTTCAAGAAAAATCTTGATGATTGGATGGGAAATGGGAAATTCTCCCCAGGGATCACTTCTGTGGCTCTGCTCGACGGGGGCACAGGAAAATAATTTTCTTGGGTGGCGAAAGCCAGGGTACATTTTTTGGCTAGGCTTATATAGGCCCTAGGGCGCATAGCCTAGTACCTACCTATGAACCTATGAACCTATGAATGTTCGGCTTTATAGTCTCGAGATACTGAAATTCAAGATTTCAGTATTTCGAGATTATAAAGTGAATCCATATATATATATATATATATATATATATATATATATATATATATATATATATATATAAATCTTAACTTGCAATCCTTGTCTATCACACTTTTCACAGTCATGATTTATTTTATCTCTACTTGTTACATATGTATATAATTTCTTTTATACAACTTATCATCTTCCCTGTACAAGGATCTTAGTTCAAATTATTTATCAACTTTAGTTTCAGGTTGCAGACCCCCCCCACAGATTTGATATTCTTAGTCTCCAGCATGCAACACCAGAAGTATTTTGAAGTTTCAGTCATAACTGTATTTTTTTCTGCTGATTTCTTTCCTGCGTTCTTTTAGTGTATGTTCACTTTCAGGCGTCAATAATTTGGTTGAACTAGCTAAGGTGGTGAGAATCTGAGGCTCAGTAGTGGAGACTTTCTGTATTCCAAACTTACAACATGGTAATCCTTACACATTTAGCTGCAGTTCTTTCTTGTGAGATCCTTTGCTGTTTAGAAGGTCATCTCCACTTGCTTATTTAATAAAGGATAATGTTGAATGGACATTATAGTTTTGAATTCTCTGTCATATAAAAGTCTGCTGAATTCCTGATTTCCATAATTTGGAGCATTCTCTAATATAAGACCATTAGGTATCCCTTGCCTACTGAGGTGGTGGTGCTGCGGTAGCATTGTCGCCTCATAGTAAGACGTTGTCCTGTTCGATTCTCAGCTAGAGCATCTTCTGTGTGGAGAGATGGGTGAATGGGTGTACCTTCGTTGAATGTTGTGCGTCAGGGTTGGCAACTCGGCACCTAAAAATCTACTGCCAATCATTAGTGGACCAGAGTTCCGTTGTGGCAACCCCTAACCGGGAAAAGCCGAAAGACACAACAAGGTATCCCTTGCCTCAAGAATATAGACTTTAATGCACTAATCACACTTTTACATGTCTGTTAATTTGATTTTTTGGAACTTGGAATAATAATCCACACATGAGATAAAATGCCTTTTCTGAAGTGGAACAAATCAGTATGAACTTAGCTCCACGTCAGTCTGGTATTGGCATGCTAGCATCTCTTCTTTAAGATTTTCATTATATACATTGCAGATGGCACAACTCTGCACTACTTTTCTGTTTGAGATGACATCACTGGCTAAAACATTATATTGCTTGCTCTTTCACTGCAATTTTGCTATTTCCAGATTTGTCTTGTACTTCTTCATGCACTTGTCTTCTTAGCAGTTTGAAAACTATTACTTTTGGCAGTTTTTAATATTAATAACTACAAAACATCCAATGTAATGACCCTGTCCAACACTGAAATCCTGGACAAAAATAAAACGCGAATTGATAGTTTAATCGTATTTATTAACACCAAAATAAAGTTGAGCACTTTTGTCAGTTTAATACATGGCTTCATTAGAACTACCATCATCAGGTCTTAGGCTATGGAAATTTCATAACAGAATTATTAATGACACTTCCCTGTTAAAATAACTTATTACAATTTTTGATGATTGTGAGTGTAAAGTTATGAGAATTCTCATTAGATCTAATGAGAAAGAGATGAAATTAATGTATCAGATGCTATCCTTAAAAAAGATTTGTTATATGAAGTTAAATTTGATGAGTACAGTAATGTTTTTAAAACTATTGAGGGAGTCTTCGATAAAGCCAGAATTAAGAAATGTAATAAACCCCTTAGAGATGAAACAGAATATGTAGAAGGCAAAGCATATCCAATATCAACAGCTAAGATCATGCACTCTTTACGTGAAAATAATAGACCAAGTGAGAGACTTGATAATATCATCCATAATGGGCAAAAACAGGGCAACATTCTGAGATTAATAATGATTTTTTAGATCCAGTGGAGTTTCCCCCACTCCGCCGAAAGGAGAGGATAACCCAGAGGAGGAAGAAAATGGGGGGGGGGGGGGTACACATGGTGAACCACGATCAGAGGAGAAAGAGATGATAGATGACAAGGCAAATGCTGACTAGTGGTCCATTTGAACCTAATATTATGCCTTACCCTACTGTGTATGAATATCTTGGCTTTAAAATGTTTAATTACAACCAGGAATCAATTAATACTAAGCATTTAAGCTGTTTAGTAAGGGTTTCACATTTGTCTCCAGATCAAGGCTTGATATAGCAGATGTCATTATAGATTTGAAGTTATATGTGCATAATCTTAATTTGAACATAAATTCAATAAACAGCTAAGTATACCTGGTCAATATCGAAAAATTTTTAGAACCAGTACTTACAACCCCCATTACGTTCAATATTATCTATGTTTGAAAAAATATGTGAACAGGATATTAGGAAGGCATTAAAACAGTCAACAAGCTTCATGGTACCAATTCTAATGAAAGAGGAAAGATTGCTTATGAATGATTTAATAAAAAAAGTGACCTCAGAATAATGAAGCCTGACAAGGGGTGAGGGTGGAGGGTTGTCTTAATGAATACTATTGATTATATGGCCAGGATGTGTGGTTTGTTAAATAATGAAACACAATACGTCAGGGTTTCAAAGAATGAGATAAACTTTTTTTGCTACAAGATGAATCCATTTCTTAAAGATCTGCTAGATCAGTGACAGACCATCATTTTTATAAATGTTTACTATCTAGTAAATATATTTTTAACATCCAATAGCCCCAGTGATCTTTGGAATACCAAAAATACATAATAATGTGCATGACCCTCCTATGCACCCTGTTGTTTCAGCAGCAGGATCAAAAACTCACTCTACAGCTGTCTACATTGATGATACTTTGAAGCCTTTGTTTCAGTAAATTTCCATATATATTTAAAGATTCATGGGACTTTTGGAGCAGATTAAGTAGGAAAATTTTCACCCAGAATGGTCACTAGTTACAATCAATGTTGTTGATTTATTTTCTTGCATACCCCATAGCACCGGGATTGAGTGGTTTAGGGAGGCCTGTGTCCAGTGCAAGACCCCAACAAATGCTGAAATTAACATGATAGCAGAATGTATGGAAATGGTCTTGCAGTATAATTTTCTTTATTTCAAGGGTAAATATTTTAAATAGTTAGCAGGTGTGGCCATGGGAGCTGTTTGCGCCCCCTTATTTGCTAACATAAAACTATGGTATTGGGAACAACACCAAGTATTCTTGTCTGAGTTTATGAGCTACGTGGTGATGTACATGCATTTTTTTGGATGATATATTTCTGATCTGGAAAGGCAGCATATTTGAATTAAATGAATTTATAGCCTATCTGAAATCTACAACTGATTTGTTAAAATTTACTTTTAATTATTCACATGAATCTATTAATTATTTGGATGTCTTACTGTCAAAGGACAATACTGCTTGTATTTTTTAATCAAGTTTATATGGAAAGCTGACCTTCTCAAATTATTTTTTACATTATTCAATAACCATCCATACCATCAAAAAAAGGAGTCTTGTTAAAGGCCAGATGGTTAGAATTTCCAGAATAGTATCTGACTATACTTGTTTTTTAATGGAAATTAAAAACTTGATAGATATGATTTCTCTAAGAAGCTATCCACAAAAAAATGTTAGAAAACATCAAAAAGGAGGTAGTTATGAAGAGAACTTGTAATTTTCCCCCATTTTGGGAAAAGGGATAGGTAAAAAAATGAACAAAGTTAATAAGGTGAACAACTTTGAACAGACTATGACTATAAAGTATGTTAATGGTTTGAATATCATTAAGAATGTAATTAAGAGTAATTGGAAAATAATATTACGTGACGATTATATTAAAAAGACTTTAGGAGAATGTCCACAATTTATTTGTAAAAGGCATTTGAACCTTATGGAGAGGTTCCAAAGAGGCAGTCCTAAAGGTATGTCAAAATGTGGATGATACAGTCAATGCAAGTGTATATATATATATATATATATATATATATATATATATATATATATATATATATATATATATGAGGGTGACTGCTTAGAAGTTGAGACATAGCCTGTAGAAGTCAAGCTGCAGAATTCATGTAGCTGTAATATAACCAATGTAATGTATTTAGCCTTTTGTGACCCCTGCCATTCATTTTATTGAGGCAAAACAGAGAGGGCATTAAAAAGGCACATCTGCATACATTATTATGAAATTCAATGTTGCAATAATAATGATGCCCTATATAAACATAAGCAAAATTGCACTAGCAACAAAAGATTGTTATTTTTCATTATAGAACATGTTTTACATGATCATCTTGGGTGGGGCATAGGAAGATATGCTTGAGTACTGAGAGTTATTATGGCAGCTAAGCTTGGAAGCTAATACACCGCCAGGTTTGAATGACATGTTGTCACTCCACAGTGCACTCAAATTAAGAGTGGTCAAATTATAGAGTATATAAATTTTTAGTACTACATTTTAAAAATGATTGCTCTTTAAGTTTAGAAAGTACTGGTATAATATTTAAAACGTTTTATATAAATATCTATTGTGTACATTGGATTTTAACTAGCTATTTACCTTGTTTTAGCTATTTAAGTCTTGAAATGTCACATTACTTTAACTGAATGATTAATTATGTAACTGTGGACTACAAAATGAGTGTCTGACTGATGCTTGGTAGTTCTGATGAAGTCCATGCATTGAAAATGGATGAAATAACTCAACTTCATTTTGGTGTTAATAAATATGTTTAAATTATCTGTCCACAGTTTTGCGGTTATCAGTGTTTTTACCAAGGTACTCTCTTTTTTGTGGTTCTTAGCTTTTAATATTAAACAGACACAACTTCATTCCTTTCTTTACTGATGACTGATGTTCATACCAGCTTTTCATTATGACATCCTTTGGTAACATCATTTGTTGCTTTTTATTTTCTCATTGGGAACTGGGTATTACCCAAATCATTTCTAGCTCTTTTTCCAAAAATTTTTCCTGCTTATGTGGCAGATATGCTTCACTAAATATATGTATTATGTGTAGTTCCTTACCTGATCTTTATATCACTTTCAGGTTGTCCTTCTGTTGATTAAGTAACATCCTCTGCAATCTTGAAGGTGCATTGCACAAGAGCTTTCTGAATATGCTTTTCTGAAGTATTTGAGCAGTTTCTACTTGAATTTCATTGCTATCAGCATATATTAGAAGTTTTCACACCTTCTGCTACAGGTAATACATTTTTTTTCTATCTGAGCATATCTCTAGTGCATCAGTAACTTCTCCTGGCTCGTAGACAACTAGTCCGTTCCCTACTATAATCACCTCCTATACCATTCTGGCTGGTTCTCGTTTAAAATACTTCTGGCTCATTCATATCATAATATGTACTTTTTTAATTCCTCACTCCTCATTTCATTAGACCCCCTCCTAGTACTCTGTTAACCCATTTATTCCTCCCTCTGTGGCCAGCTACCAGCCCATTCATTCAGCAGATGGGTTGAGAGCTCTATGGCTCTTTAGAGCGTATCAGTCTAATTCTTTTCCAGTCATACATAAGAGTCAGGCACTAGCAGGCTTTGCCTTAAGAGGGATCACCAGCCATTCTCTACCTCTGTAAACTGGAAGCTCTGCAATAGTGTCGCTATTCTTGGACACCCCTTAAGGGTAGACTGTCACCCATCAACAAACTGCTGCCTGGCTTGTGCAGCATGTGCTTCTCATGCCTCCCATAGCTGCATCTGCTGTTCTCTCAGTTGATCTGTAGGACTAGGAATACAGTAGGGTTACCTAGCTACTCTGACTTTCCCTCAACCCTTCCAGTGCCCATGCTAGTAAATGAACTCTGGTTGTCTTGGACATATGCTCATAGCATTATGAAGATTTGCATTTTCTGCTGCTCAGTTAATTTTGACATTTGATGACATTTCCTTTTAACCTTGATAGAGTTTAAAATATAATTGCATCTTTCTCTAATTTGCCAACATTTTCTTGAAAATAAAAGTCATGCAAGTACTTAATGTATTTCAGCTTGTCTAAAAGAATGTAGCATGACTTTTTAATGTGTGGCAGCAGCTGCTACTGATTTGTAATTATTCACAAGGACTTTCATGTTGTCTGTCTGCCTTATTTGTGTTTTATACAGCTGGTACTAGTTTTGTTTTAATCTTTATTTTTATCTTCACACCAACAAAATTAAGAGATTCTTTACAGCTAGTTGTGCCTGGTTCAGAGATTTAGATATGGTTTATAAGCAAAAATAAAAACGTCCATTCCTGCCACCTCTTCATGTCCCCTCATCCCTCTTCCTATATCCTGAAAAAGTACAGGAGTTATTAAAACTTTTATGCATTTGTTTTGTACTTAATACATTTTCTGTTTTTCTTCTGGCAGGTGACTTGTTTTGAAAATATTTTTATTGAATTTTAAACAAGAAAACAAATGATAGTTAAATTAAAAGAAAATATTTCACAAACTTGAAAAAATAAACACTAGATAAATTAATTTCAAAAACACAACAGACTATTTACAAGAGTGTCTACTAAATAAAAAAAGTTCTCAGATTTCAGTAGATAAAAATTATCCTGAGAGTATTAATCAGTGTTTTTTTAATAGTTTTTTTTAGACTTTTCCAAGAACTATATGTAAAACTGATTCTGGTAGATCTTGACTTTATAGTAATAAGTTCCAGTTGACAAACGTCAGTAGCGATGTTGGAAAAAACATTGAAAGGGGGAGCAGAATCATTCTTCCAGTTTCTTGTTATAACATTTCTTGCAATTGTTAGAATGTTCCATAACTACTCAAGCCCAAACACCCTCGCCCAACGGTTCCTTGAATTTATAAACTCTAACGCAATGGAACAACTGGTCACCACTCCCACAATAGGGAACAACATATTGGACCTGGTCATCACAAACATGGGGACTCTATATTCCACACCAGAGGTAAACCCCTCATTGGTAAGATCAGACCATAAACAAATTTCCCTGGACATCCATATCCCACCCCACCCCCAGCCAAGGAAATCACTGTAAAGAATTTCTCAAAAGCCAACTTTGCACTTCTCAAGACTGAGGTGGAATCCTTCAAAGCCCCTGGGCCAGAGGATAATACAGCCCAATCCACAGAATCCTTTACAAATGCATTCTATGAGCACCTGTAGGAATGCATGGATCGTACTATCCCAAATAAAACCAAGACTCACTCCTCCAAAAACAGGAGAGCGGCCTGGTGGACCCCGGCCATAAATAAGCTATACAACAGAAGGAGGAAGTACTACATGACAGAGCAAAATCCCAAAAAGGGAAGGCATCTCTGATCAGTATTAGCAAGAAACTTCGATCCCTCATAAAATCATCAAAGGCCAGTTTCAAAAGAAAAATTGCCCTAGACACTAAAGATAATCACAAGGCCTTTAGTTATGTCAGGAACATGGGCAGAAACTCCCAGATATGCTCTGAATTGTTGCATAATGGTACAAAATATACTGAACCTACAGACATAGCCAACATCCTCGCAGACAGATTCAGTGCAAACTTCTCCCCCCTCCCCCCCAAAGGAGCAAATGCCTATCCCAACTGAATGTAACCTCCCTGATATCACAGATGCACAGGTGAAAGCTGCCCTCTCCAAAGCAAAAACACAGCATCTATGGGACCGGACGGTCCCAGCCTGTGTCTTACACGAGCTCCAAGAAGAACTAAACCCTCACATTAAGTCACTGTTCAAACTTAGCCTTACTACAGGATATGTACCCAAAGAATGGCGTACTGCTACAGTAGTCCCACTCCACAAAGGTGGTGCCACAACGGACCCTGGAAACTATCGCCCCATAAGCCTGACTAGTCTGGTCTGTAAAGCTATGGAGTGTATTATCATGGAACTCATAAACAAAGACATTGGGAGCCTCCAGACACTGGACCCTACCCAATTCGGCTTTGTTAAGGGCAGATCTTGCCTCTTAAACCTAGTTGATTTCTTTGAAACAGTTACCAAAGCCATAGATGAGGGCAAGGTAGTCCACACAGCCTACCTGGACCTCGCAAAAGCCTTCGACACAATACCCCACTCGGGCATCATAAATAAGCTTACCAGCTTAAATATCAACCCCTATATCACAAGATACAAACTGGCTCAGAGATAGAACCCACATGGTCAGAATCACAGGTGCCATGTCTGAATCCAAACCAGTTACAAGTGGCATCCCACAGGGCACAGTTCTGGGACCTCTCTTGTTCGGTATATACTTCTCTGAGGTTCAGGCTAACACGGGGGGATTATGGCTGACAAAGTTCGCAGATGACTGCAAACTGGAGGCCATAATCGAATCTCCAGCTGACACAAGCATCCTCCAAAAGGGTCTCACAGAGACGGATGCTTGGTGCCAGAGCCACAGCCTCAAGCTAAATGCTAAAAAGTGCATAGTCATCCACTTTGGAAAAAACAAGATGCCCACAAATTACCACATAGGTAGTAATCCATTAAGTACGGAGGAAGTAATTAGAGATTTGGGGACCAACGTAGATAGTAATCTCTCCTTTGATAATCACGTTGCCAAAGTGGTTAGAAAGACCTTCTATATAGCCCACCTTATCACGAAAGGGTTTGCATCTAGATCAAGAGAGGTCATTGTGCCCCTCTACTCGTCACTCGTCAGGCCCATAATTGAATACAATGCCCCTTTTGGGATGTACCTTACCCAACACCTGCAGCAACTGGAGAGACCCCAAAAGTACCTCACCAAGAGGATCATGGGCTACAAACAGATGTCCTATGCAGCTCGACTAAAGAAACTCCAGCTGTACTCAGTTGCTTACCGCCTACTCGGAGGCGATCTATGCCTGACGTACAAAGCCATGTCAAACCCAGAATTAATGGACATGCTCCACCGCAAAAAATCCAAGTCCCTTAGAGCTACACGCTACAGGGACCTAAACCTCAGCACAAAAATAAATAGGACATGCTGGAGGGACAGATTCATTTCCCAGAGGCTTCCCTCACTCTGGAATAGAATCCCAATTCATGTTAGACATAGCCCCTCGCTCACCCTTTTCAAGTGAAATCTTGACGCGTGGATGGGAAATTGCAAATTCACTCCTGGGATCTCTTCTGTGTCCCTGCTAGACAGAGGCACAGTAAACTAATCTTAAAAGGGTAGCTTCTGTGACCTACTTTACAGAGACACAGTAGGCTAATCTAATAGGAAGGCGGAAGCCAAATACACTCTGGCTAGGCTTATAAATGCCTTAGGGCAGATAGCCTAGTATCTACCTATGAACCTATAACAAAGGATATTTCAGTCTTCTAACACAATCAGGTATTGAAGTATTAAATAAAACTAATGCTTTAGTCAAAGAAAATTTATCAGTAAAAAGCACTTGCAGGAATAAATTGCTCTGATTCCAATATGGTTTAAATATAGGACAATCAAAAAATATCTTGCCAGTCTGCTTTAAGGCCTAATTTACATCTCCTGCAAACTGTCTTATTTTTAGATATTAATTAAATTATGTGAGGTGTAAGGAAATATCTATGTAAGAACTTCCATGTAAGTAGTCTCCATTTAAGTGAAAAACTGTTTTGTTTTGATGATGATAAAATAGGTTTTTATCCTCATCATTAGGATCCTTATTATTTATGAGTTTAAAGTAATTCCAATAGTTAACTTTATTATATTCCAATTCTTTTTAATCACTTTATAAATTTTAGAAAGCAGACCTTTTCCAGACATTTTCAGTTGTATCAAAGAAAATAAAAGATCAATTAGCTTGGGACTAAAATCTTTTACCACTGGTTGCATAACTGTTTCTGTTTTCAACTGATTGTCTGCAATTTTGTACATGCAACCCCATATCTTCATCCAAATCAAAATTATTAATTATATGTTGAATACAATATGATTTTTCTTTATTCATTAACTGAAACAAATATATCAAATTATTTTCTTTAAAAGTTACCATTGCTGATAAATTTAATGTGGAAATATTATTTTGAATACAAGCTACTGAAAAGATTAGAAAAAGCTACGCTTTATACATTGGATTTATATAGATAAAGTTTCTCAAGGTATTCAGGTATTCATTAAAATAGAAAAATATGAAGAGGTGATTATCTGCTTAAAATTATTTAAGAAATATTATTTTAATACCAAAGCAATACATTGTTTAAAAGTAAATAATGATTTGAATATTTAGAACAATTAGATTGTGTCCAAAAATTTCCTTGAAATTCTGTCCATTTAGCAGAATAATTATTATATGACCAAAGTGCAATTGTCTTGATAATAGTTGATAAAGAGTACAATTCCATATCTGGTAAACCAATACCACCTAAAGACCATCTTTAATATGATGGTTTAAAGCTATTCTGGGCTTATTAGGATACCACAAAACTTTTAATAGTAGAGAATTAAAGTTTTTATACAACTTCTAGGGGGAGGTAAATATAATGACTGTAGAACATATATAATTTTTGGTAAGATAATCATTTTAATTATGGAAAGTCTCTCGTCAATAATAAAGAAAAATGTATTCCATTTATTTATACGATTTTCTATAGCAGTGACTATTATTATAATCGATGGCTATTATTTTACTAATATTATCAGTAACTGTTATTCCAAAGTATTTTATCTTATTTTGCTGGACAATATATGAAATATTAAGGTAAACCCAATACCTTAATTATGGGCAATTTCAACTACCCCACTATCAACTGGGAAAACTACTGATGTACCAACTCATTCACTCAACATTTTCTGGAATTCATAAATTCCAATGCCTTGGATCAGCTTGTCCACACCCCCACCAGGGCAGCAATATTCTGGACCTGGTCATCACCAATAAGGGTAAACGGTGTTCCACGCCAGAGGTCAACTCCTCACTGATCAAATCTACCCACAAGCTAATCATCCTAGACATGCATATCCCACCCCACTCCCCATTAAGGAAACCACTGTCAAGAACTACTCTAAAGCCAACTTCATGCTTCTTAAGACAGAAGTGGCAAACATCACAACACCCATGCAGATGGAAAATAGAGATATGACTGCTGAATCTTACACAAATGCACTGTATAAACACATACACAAGTGCATAGACCGTGCCATCCCCAACAGAACCAAGACACTATCCTCCAAAAAAGGAAGCCAATCTGGTGGTCATAAACAAACTACAACAGAAGAAAGAAGCTGTTGCAGAAAAGAGTAAAATCCCAAGATTGGAGGAACTCCCTGGTCAGCCTCAGCAAGAAGCTGAGATCCCTCATAAAATCCTACAAAGCCAATTATGAAAATAAAATCACCACTGATTACAAAGACAACCACAAAGCATTCTACAGCTATGTCAAGAATCTCAATGGCAACACTCAGATCTGCTCTGAGCTACAGCACAATGGCACTAAATATACAGAACCAACCGATATTTCCAACATCCTGGCAGATAGGTTCAGTGCTAACTTTACCTCCTCTCACCCTCCAAAGGGCCCATCTTAATACCGGAAGAATGCAAAGCCCCTGTAATCACAGATGAACAAATAAAGACTGCACTCTCCAAAGCCAAGAACACAGCATCCATGGGACCAGACAACATCCCAGGCTGCGTATTGCATGAACTACAGAATGAACTAGCACCCCACCTAAGTACCATTCTCAAGCATAGTCTCACCTCAGGCTATATGCCTAGTGAATGGTGCACAGTGACGATTATCCCACTCCACAAAGGGGGTGCCAACACAGACCCCGGAAACTACCACCCCATTAGCCTGATGAGCCTGGTCTGCAAGTCCATGGAACGTATCATCTTGGAGTTTATAAACAAAGACATAGGTAAACTCCAAACCCTGGGACCCACTCAGTTTGGGATTGTAAAAGGTAGATCATGTCTACTAAACCTGATTGACTTCTTTGAAGCAGTCACTAGAGCCATAGATGGGGGCAAGGTAGTGTAAACAGCCTATCCTGACCTCGCCAAGGCTTTTGATACCATCCCCCACTCTGGAATTATAGATAAACACACTAAACTGGACATAAATCCCTATGTCACAAGATGGGTGGCCAACTGGTTCACTGACAGAACTCACACAGTAAAAGTAGCCGACTCCAAGACCGACTTCAGACCAGTGATGAGTGGAGTACCACAGGGTTCAGTCCTGGGTCCTCTCCTGTTCGGCATCTACTTCTCTGATGTACAGGCCAACACAGAAGGTCTTTGGCTAACAAACTTTGCAGATGACTGCAAACTGGGAGCCATAATAGAATCACATAATGATGTAGACATTCTACAAAAGGGCCTCACAGAGACAGATGATTGGTGTCAAAGTCATGGCTTCAAGCTCAATGCCAAGAAGTGCATTGTCATCCCCTTCGGAAAAACTCCGGACCCATAAACTACCACGTAGACGGTAGCTCACTAAACACTGAAAGTGTGATAAGAGACCTCAGGACACAGGTGGACAGTAGTCTCTTCTTTGATAACCACATCGCCACAATAGTCAGGAAATCCTTCTATGTGACACACCTCATTTCAAAAGGGTTCTCCTCTAGAAAAATAGGTCATTGTTCCTCTCTGCTCATCCCTCATCAGACCCATTATAGAGTACAATGCCATGTATCTCACAAGATACCTACAACAATTGGAAAGGCCACAGAAATACCTCACTAAGAGGATTACCAGCCTCAAACAGATGCCATATGCAGACGGTCTCAAAAAACTCCAGCTCTACTCCGTTGCTTATTGCCTACTCAGAGGCGATCTCTGCCTAACATACAAAGCTATGTCAAACCCATAGCTGTTGGACATGCTACACTTAAAGAAATCCCAATCTCTCCAAACTACACTCTCCAGGGACCTAAACCTTGTCACCACAATAAACAGAACATGCTGGAGGGATAGATTCCTGTCCCAGAGACTTCCCATACTCTGGAACAAACTACCCATTAATGTCAAGCAAAGCTCCTCATTGGCCCTCTTTAAGAAAAATCTTGACGACTGGATGGGAAATAGAAAATTCACCCCGGGGATCACTTCTATAGCACTGCTTGACAGGGGCACAGGAAAATAATTTTCTTGGGTGACGAAAGCCAGGGAACCTTTTTTGGCTAGGCTTATATAGGCCTCAGGGCCGATAGCCTAGTACCTGCATATGAACCTATGAATCTATATATTTATTAAATTTCTTTCTATGTCCATAATGTTAAAGTTTATAGGCAAGATTTTCATTTTATTTTCATTAAAACTAAGATCAGATTTATTTGAAAGGTTTCCATTGGATTGAAAACTGTTGAAAGTGAATTGTTACATTCATTAAGAGTCATAAGAATATCATCTGCAAATAATTGAATTTTGGAGGTTAAATTCTTGTCTATCTGAATACATTTAATATCTAAGGATGATTTTATCAAATTGGTAAATGGTTCTATAACTAAAGTAAAGAGTAGAGGAGAGAGTGGACATCCTTGTTTGGTTCCTTTAGAAATCTTAATTGATAGTGAAGTGTATAAGTCTATTTTTCCATAAGTGAGAGAATTAATGCAAAGATAATTAGTGGGATGAATAAAATTACTTAAGAAATTATTTTCTTCTAGAACCAATGATAGATAATTCCAACTGACTGAGTCAAAGGCACTATTAATATCTAGACTTATCAGGGTTAAGTTATCAGTTGCTCTAGTTGCATAATCTATTATGGTTAGAATACATTTAATGTTACCATACAAATTTCTATTAAAGATAAAGCCAGTCTGATCATCATTAATCAAAGTTGGAAGAAACTGTTTTAACCTGCTAGCATGAATAGACATGAACAATTTATAATCTATGTTTAGCAAATAAATAGTCCTATAAGATGAACATTTTACAGGGTGTTTGGTTTTATTATTGGAGAAATAAGAGAATATTTCCAGGAGGGAGATACATTTAAGAGATTTTTAATTTAAAAAATTTAATATGTCCGAGGCTTCTTTTGGCATTAACTTATACAGCTGAGGAATAATGCTGTCATTGCCAGGAGCTTTACTGAGTTTTAATGTATTAATTTGGTCTTTCAATTCAGAAAATAAAATAGGACTATCAATAACTTTCATTTGATTTTCAGTTAGCTTTTGGTATTATTTCTGATAAACTTTTTAATTTCCTCCTTAGAGTCCATTATTGGGTTATTGCAATTTATTGCATTAAAATGATTTCTAAATTCTTTCAAAATATCTTCAATTTTTGTAACCATTTTTCTTTTTCTTTGGAGAATATATTTCTTTAATGTGTCTGGATTTGTTAAATATGTTTGTTCTGGCAGATAACTTATGCATAAGGTTAACAGAATAATTACCTATTTTAAACTTTTCCAAATGAATCATACTCTTTTGACTCAGGATCTCTAAATATTTACTATTTAGATTATTGAATTATTTTACCACATTTCTATTTATTGTTTGACTGTCTAATTTTAGCTTATCTATTTATCTTGTAGATCAAGTAGGTCCTTTTCTCATTGTTTCCACTTCAAAGCATACCAGTTTATAATTCTACCATACATAAATGTTTTAAAGCATCCCATAAATATATCTCAGATATATTGTTTGTATGATTAATTTCATAAAGACCTGCATTTCTTTTAAGAAAAAAAACTGAAATCTTTAGATTAGTTATATAGGCAAGTATATGGGCAGCCACGGTGGTGCAGTTGTTAGCATTGTCGCCTCACAGCAAGAGGTTCTCCGGTTCGATCCTCGGCTGGAGTGCCTTCTGTGCAGAGTCTGCATGTCCTCCCTGTGGTCACGTGGGTTTTCTCTGGGTGCTCCGGTTTCCTCCCACATCTCAAAGACATGCTGTAGGTGGATTGAACACTCCAAATTGGCCCTAGGTGTGTGTGTGCATGCATGTGCCTTCCGTGGAAGGCTGGGCGCAGGGCTGGCAACTTGACACTGTAAAACTCCACTGCCAGTCATGAGCAGACAGGTGATCCACTGTGGCAACCCCTAACTGAGAAAAGCCAGAAGAAGAATATAGGCAAGTATATGCTTAATAGTGATACTATTACTATGTTTTAGGATTAGGTCAAACGTTATAGCATTATGATCTGAAATAGGACAAGATATAAGCTTAAAATTGTCTAGACTATTTATTAAATCATTTAATATTTAAACTCAATCTATTCTAGTGTGAGTTCCATGTCTGTGTGAATAATGGGTGAAATAAAATGAATCTGAATCGGCAAACTGATGTATGCCTTTTATATGTAATAGTTCCATAAAATGTATTAATTCCTTAGCTGGAGTAGATAATCTCTTTCTAATGGCATTAGTGTCATTATCTTTTAGAATACAATTAAAGTTGCCTGCCAAGATAATACTACCTTTTTGAAATTTTAATAATTTGGTCTAGATGTTGTTTAACAGTACTAACTCCTATTCCTGGAATCCAATATAAATTAATAAAGGTATATATTTTCTTATTAATTTCAATAGTTGCTGAACAAAGCAAACCTTTATAATCATTATTGGAACTAACAGTCTTGAGGAAAAAGTAGAGTATTTTGGCACAAGATAACCACCCTGTGTTTCTGATTATAATGAGAGCTAGACAAAACAGAATATGATTTAATACTAAGCCTAGCTATATCCATTTGCATTAGGTGGGCCCCAGTGCCCTAATGGATAAGGCACTGGCCCGCAAAGCCAGGGATTGTGGGCTTGAGTCCCACTTGGGGTGATATAATCTGGACGGTACAGTGGTGAAGCAGTTTGCATTGTCACCTCACAACAAGAGGTGCTCTGGTTCAATCTCGCTTGGGGTGCATTCTATGCAGAGTCTGCATCTCTTCCCTGTGTTCATGTGGGTTTCTTCTGGGTGCTACATTTTCCTCCCACATTACAAAGACATGCATCTGGAGCATTTCTTTCAGGGCCTTCACTGAAAATTGGTTCATTCCAAGTCGGACTTTCCCGGTAAACAAATGTGAAATAAATAAACTGAGTCTCCTGTAGAAAGATAAACTTGGAATTAAACAGTTTTAAAAATTTATTTTAGTTTCCTCTCTTACAACCATTATTTAAATCATTAATATTTAAAGAAATGCATTTAAGATGAGACATATGTTTGGTGCAACACATCTACATAAAATTCTTATAAATTCCAACCACTTCCCAGCTCTGAAACAGCTTATTTGAAAAATATAATCACCAATAATAAATATGTTGATTTTAATAGCAATAGTAGGCACCCATAAGTAAAAAATTTACATTCTTAAATTGTAAACAAACTTTTGTAAAACCTTCATTCTCCATGTGATAAACTGAGACGCTGACAGCCCAGCTAACTGGAATTTTGTAAATAATTATATGTCACTTGAAAATATTAATATGATTTATATAGAAATGTGACAGTGCCAACCCAGCTAGATAGAATTTTGTAAATAATTCTATGTTATTTGTGAATAGTAATATAATGTGTATGCTTGCCTTAAAAATGTAAGAAAACTCTATGTTCTGTACTGAGCTTCAAGACTGTAACCACAGTGCACCCTGCTGGAAAAGAGCAGAATGTGTATAAACTATATGTCAATGCAAATGTATGGTTTCATAGTAGAAACTGGCACATACAGAGTTAACTTGAAAAACGTCAAGAAAATCAGCTGATAAGTAAAGAGTTTTACGATGTGTTATAAAGTTAGTTTATCTCAGCTAAGAGACAGGATGTTTAGGCTAGGGGCTTCTTTCTATTGTCTGGAAACAGAGGTAATTACAGGTTTCCAAGGTAATTGTTTTACGACTTTCATTTTCAGGCAAGCTTCAAGAGACAATTGTCATCTTCTGAGAAATAAGTATTTTTAACAGAGACATGTTAAAATTTAAGCTCTTGCTAGCCTGGGAAACTTAGGCAGAGGTGACAAGAATGATGCAATCTGAGATGATTCAGCAGTAATGTGTATTATTAACTTAAGAACTATCTCAGAGAGAAAGTCAGGGGCATTTTGTATCTTGTTCTGATGCTGTAAACATCTCACCAGCACTTTGCCTTACTCTGTAAGTAAGTTATTTAGAACATAGTTTCTCTTAGAGATAGATAGAAATATAGCAAGAGTAGTTAGATGTTTTCTGTATTTATGTGATACTGTTCTAAAATGTTGTTTTAAAGTATTTCCTGTGATTCTGAACTCTATTGTCACTGTGCTGAGTTAATGAGTATTGTCTTGTGCTTTTATTATGTATTATTAAATATATTTAAACCTTTTAATTGTGGCTGGTTTGCTTACAGATATTTAAGCTCTCAAAGTATTTGCATGTATTTAGTAATACTGTACAGGCCACTCTGGAATAGCCTTAGTTTGGTCACACTTGTGCTAATTGGGCAGGGACACAAAGCACTGGTTGGAGAGAGAGGGTGCTGGAGGTTTTGGCTTGACCACTCAGCTGAGATTTTAACCCTATAGCTGTGCCAGGGGGAATCTTATTGGGGATCTGGAGACAGAGGGAGACACCAGCCCCAGACTGACCGTGATTTCTGTGTGCTCTTAAGGGAAATTGTACTTTACTGTGCGTGTACTTGTCATCCTCCCAATGTGCAAGTCCCTCACTGGTGTTAGTGGTGAGGACTGAGGCTCCTTGATTACTGGACCAGTGCAGGGGTGTCACACCCCACATGGAGTCTAAAACTCCCTGCTTGAAAAGTAAAATTATCCAAACATTCCCACCCATCTACAAACATAAGACAAACGTGAGACAAAAATCCTCATTGCTATATCTATAAAGCATTGTCATTACAGGTACGAAAATACAATATAGTGGATTATAAGCTCCTCATGTATTATGTTTAATTTTAAATACGATAAGATTATAATGATTTTAATGTCACTGAAAAATTCAGAGACCATAATGGTTTCTTTAGCAAAAGGAGCCTTAAAATTGTAATATAACATAACTATTAACACATTATAACTTCACAACTCATCAACACAAAAACCAAAAAACTATTAAAAGGCGAAAGAACACAATAAGAGCCAGCTAAAAAAACTTGAAAACGTTTAATATTGTAAGCACTTTCGGCAAGGACCTTGCCTCACCTTCATCAGACAAAAAGCAGAAGCTTTGTTTAATCCACCTATTTAAAAACAATAGCTGAACCTATTAATCAATTAAAGTTAAATTGAATAAGTATTAACCCTTCAAGATAACAAATGGTACCTCTTAGAATGTTTAAACCTGAAATATTCTAAACTATTTTAGAATATTCCAAAATACTCGAGAGCCAAAAATAGAAAAGTACCATACTATGTACAAATGTAAAATGTGAATATATGTGTAATAAACATTTTAAAAGCAACATTAAAACCACATACAAAAACTAACACGCCTATTGGAAATTACAAAATGTTTCACACACATTATAACTCACATCAAGACTTGTATATTATATAAACTCCAGTATTAAAGGAAACAAGACGACTATTTGTCCATGAAGACTAATGATAATCGGCATATGATATTTTAAACTGGCATAAAAATCAATGATTTATTCACAGTATTATACATGATTTAATAACAAATAATAAATAATGAAAAGATTATCTGTTGTGTCTAGATGTTGTCCTGTTCTTATAATGGAATATATGATATATAACTATATTATGCATCTCATTTAGTTGAAACAAATTAGTATGAAGTTAATTTACAACATTGTTACATTGTACCACTCACTGTTCAGTCATCTAGCTATAACTGTGTTTACCATAGTGTTCTGTATTATTATAATATACGCAGCTTTATTTATCTGTGCTTCCTGGTGATTTCAGTGATGTTAAATTAAACAGTCAGACAAGAAAATGTTTATAGATCTGATAAATTATTCAAAGAGCTTAATATTGCCTTTAGCTGATATTCAGTCAATTTCCTGTAATGAATGTAAGTACATTCTGCCTTTAGAAATTCTGTTAGAAATTTAATTGATATTTTTAAATACTTGCATGCCAGACTTAGTCAAAAATAAAAAAAGCATCCAGAAATATCCCCAAATGTGCCATTCTGAAAACAAATAAAGGAGTGTTCTAGCAGTTCTGTTTTCATAATGATAAGAAGAATTAAAACAAGTAGTGTATAAGAAGGAAAAAAGATATACTAAATCAAGGAAAATGATCTGACATTAACAGATCAATATGAAAACCTTTCAACTGTGACAACGTTTAAGTCTGCTGCAGTCTACATTCTTGACGTTTAATTGCTAAGTCTGCTGCAGTCAAACTAAAAATGTATGCAATTACAATAAATATGACATTAGAACAGAGCTGTAAATGTGGTACTCAGCCAGATGAAATAAGCAGTGTTGTTGAATATGTAGTCTTTGTGTTACTATTTATGAAACTATGTGGAGTGCAGGAAACATAAAAGCAGGAAATCCATGAGATCTGCTATCAGCGACTTGTTTTGAAAAAAAGCTGAAGAGTATGTTAAAGGCAATGGGGAGGGCAGACTCAGTATTTATATGAGCAGATACCAAAAAGGATGAATACATAAGGTAAAATGTATAGACGGCTAAAGAAATGAGCAAATATTGATGCTGTGTAGATTTCATGAAGATAAAATACCCACCCCTTTCCTATTTGATTGACACCTGACTTCACGAACACTCATTACTGGTTCATAGGTTCATAGGTTCATACTAGGCTATCTGCCCTAGGGCATTTATAAGCCTAGCCAGAGTTGTGTGGCTTTCACCACCCCTTAGGTTGAAGAATACTATACCCATTAGTTTGCCGTGCTTCTGTCCAGCAGTGATACAGAGATGATCCCCGGGGTAAACGTACGATCTCCCATCCACTGGTCAAGATTCCTCTTGAACAGAGCCAGCGAGGTGCTCTGTCTCACATGGACCAGGTTTCTGTTCCACAGCATAGGGAGTCTCTGGGTGATGAATCTGTCCCTCCAGCATGTCCTATTTATATCCGTGTTGAGGTTTAAGTCTCTTGCTCTTGTGGCTCTGGTGGATTTGGATTTTTTGAGGTGGAGCATGTCCATTAATTCCGGGTTGGACATGGCCTTGTATGTCAGGCACAGGTCACCTCTGAGCAGACGGTATGCGACTGAATAGAGCTGGAGTTTCTTCAGTCGGGCAGCATATGGCATATTTTTGAGCCCCTTTATCCTTTTGGTGAGGAACTTTTGGGGTCTTTCCAATTGCTGCAGGTGTCGGGTAAGATACATTCTGAATGGGGCATTGTACTCAATCATTGGTCTGATAAGTGAAGAGTACAGGGGAACAATGACCTCCCTTGATCTGGATGTGAATCCCTTCATAATCAGGTGGGCAATGTAGAAGGTCCTCCTAACCACTTTGGCAATGTGAGTGTCAAAAGAAAGGTTACTGTCAACTTGGGTCCCCAGGTCCCTGATAACCTCTTCTGTGCTTAATGGATTGCCACCTATGTGGTAACTTGGGGTTACCTTGTTTTTACCAAAGGGTATGACTATACATTTTTTGGCGTTTAGCTTAAGGTCATGGCTCTGGCACCAGTTATCCGTTTCTATGAGACGTCTCTGAAGGATATCTGTGTCTGATGGATTTTCAACTATGGCGCCCAATTTGCAGTCATCTGTAAACTTTGTCAGCCACAATCCTCCTATGTTTGCCTGCACTTCTGAAAAGTAGATGCCAAACAAGAGGGCGCCCAGGACTGAGCCCTGTGGGACACCGCTTGTGACCGGCTTGGAGTCTGACATGGCACCAGCAACTCTAACCCTGTGGGTTCTGTCCTTGAGCCAGTTTGCAACCCATCTTGTGACATATGGGTTTACATTTAAGCTGGTGAGCTTTTCTATGATACCCGAGTGGGGTATTGTGTTGAAAGCTTTTGCAAGGTCAAGGTAGGCTGTGTGAACTGCCTTACCCTCATCAATGGCCTTGGTGATTGTTTCAAAAAAGTCGACCAAGTTCAAGAGGCATGATCTGCCCTTGACAAAGCTGAATTGGGTAGGATCCAATGTCTGTAGGTCCCCTATGTCTTTATTTATGAGTTCCATTATGATCCTCTCCATAGCTTTGCAGACCAGGCTTGTTAAGCTTATGGGGCGGTAATTACCAGGGTCCATAGAAGCACCACCTTTGTGGAGTGGGACCACATTTGCCGTACGCCACTCTTTGGGTACGTATCCTGTGGTAAGGCTAAGATTAAACAGCAGCCTTATGTGTGGGTTTAGTTCCTCATTGAGTTTGTGTAGCACACAGCCGGGGATACCATCCGGTCCCATTGATGCTGTGTTTTTAGCTTTAGAGAGAGCAGCTCTCACCTGGGCATTTGAGATGATTGGGAGGCTACACTCTGCTGGGATAGATATTTCTCCTTTTGGGGGGGGGGGGGAGAAATTTTCACTGAACCTGTCTGCCAGTATGTTTGCAATGTCTGTGGGTTCAGTGATTTTTGTATCATTTTGGACTAATTCTGAGCATATCTGGGAGTTTCCACCCAGATTTCTAACATAGCTAAAGAAGGCCTTATGATTGTCTTTTGAGTCCTTGGCGATTTTTCTCTCAAAGTTGGCCTTGGATGATTTTATGAGTGATCGTAGTTTTTTACTAGTATTGATCAGAGATGTCTTCCCTTTTAGGGAGTTTGCTCTATCTTGTAGTAGCTTTCTCCTCTTGTTGTAAAGTTTGTTTATGGCTGGGGTCCACCAGATTGGGCGCTTGCCTTTGGTGGAAAGGGTCTTGATTTTATTTGGGATTGCTTGATCCATGCAATCCTGGAGGTGCTCGTAGAAAGCATTTGTAAGGGATTCAGCAGCGTGGGTTGTGGTTTCCAATTGCTCAGGGGTCTTGAAGGATACCACACCAGTCTTAAGAAGTGTGAAGTTGGCTTTTGAGAAGTTCTTCACTGTGGTCTTTTTTGTTGGGGGTGGGGGCTGGATGTGGATCTCCAGTGAGATTAGTTTATGGTCTGATCTCACCAATGAGGGATATACTTCTGGTGTGGAGCATTTTGTCCCCATGTTTGTGATGATCAGGGCTAGTATATTTTCACCTCTTGTGGGAATGGTGACAAGTTGCTCCATAGCATTTGAGTTTATGAACTCCGGGAACCTTTGGGCTAGGGTATTGGGGCTTGAGTAATGTTCCCAGTCTATGTTTGGGTAGTTGAAGTCACCCAATATGATGGTGTTTGGAGAGACATTTATACTCTCCAATGTCTTCAGGAAGGCTGTGTGGGGTTGTGTAATATCTCTCATGACATCGGCAGGAAAATCACAGTTTTCAAAATTGAAAGACTAACTTAAAACAGCTGACAGTTCTATACAAAAGCATATAAACAATAAGTTTCACTACTCAAATGATTACCAAACAAGCCTGAATCAAATAAAACCGGTGCACTCATATACCACCCCCCCAACAGCACCCAAAAAAATAACATCCTCAACTGCAAAGCCATCCATACAGCACACACAACCAGCGAGACAAATAATAGCCAACAAAACAAAGCAGCCAACAGGTGAAGGAAAAAGGCATGCCCCAGAAAAAAGAAACACCCAGAAGAAATGTGAATGAGACAGCCCACAAAGCAGGAACTCCAAAACCACCAAGACCCATCACCAGCTAAAGGGAAATAGAAGACCAGATCAAAAACATTCAAAAGCTCAACACCAAATAATCACCACCACCATCCACATTCCAAACACGTGCATCCATCTGGAGGAAAGCCCCCCACCAAACATCAACACAAACCCATAGATCTCCCACAAGACAACAAACCAGAATGCAATCCAGACAAAAAAAAAATGAACAGCATATTATGTCCCCAACAGAAGTGGCAACAGAAAACATATCAAACTGTGGCATACCATAAACATCTACTGGTCCCAGGTTTATGCACAGCTAATCAATTTCAGATTTATAAACTAAAGATGACTAGCACAATATACTAAGCATTTAACATTCAAATGAAAAGGATACCCAGTTCACCAACAAGTAACAACAAAAGAAATGTTAGCAAATAAGTAAAGCTAGTTACAACTCCATGATAGTTTAACTCATCAAAAAGAACCCACTCTCCATCCTAAGGTACAAAACAACAAATTAAGATAGATACAAAGACACTAGTTTTGTATAAGATTTAGATGTGCAACAAGAATAGAAAATTAGTTAAGTTATCTTAGTAGAAAGACATGCAAGTCTGCTTTTATTTCCAGCCAGATAAATGAAGCAAGTTCACTTATAAAATGAAGATAATAAATGGGACAAAATAAGAAAAATATTATATAGTGAAATCTAATTATACTCAAGTTATTTATTTTTTAGTTGTTTCTTCTTTTCAATTGTCTTCCATCTGGATCTTTTCTGCTTGTCTCTGTTCCAGTCCATGTCTTCTGTAACTTCAAAGATGTTATTTCTTTTCAAAAAAGATAAAGCTGCAGCCAGGTCCTCAAAACTTTAATTTCATCAGGTAGAAAGAATTTTACTCTGGTCAGAAACAATAGATACGTTTTAATATTTTTTTTTTCTTAAGTTATCTTATTAATAGAAGGAAACACTTTCTTTTAGAAATGACTGAGATGGAATAGTCGTTGTCAAAATAAATAATTCTGTCATCTATTTTAATACGAGACTTTGGACAAGCAGGTTTATTAACTCTTTATCCTGTGGGGGAAAAAATCTTACAATAGATCTCAGGGAAGCATTATTTTTTGAAGAAGGTGTTGAAACCAGGGACCAGTGTGCCCTCTCAATGCTAAATGACATTGCTTCAGACAAATCCAGTGTCTTGGGAAGCCAGGATGTCAAAAAGTTTGTCGTAGTTTTCCTCAATTTTTTTCTGGCAAACCAAAGATTCTGGTGTTATTTTTATGAGACCTATTTTCTAGATCATGAATTTTGTTCAAAAGAACCGTATTTTGTTTTAATGAAAATTCAATATTGCTTTCATCTCCATTTAGGCTTCCTTCCATGTCATTCAAAGAATCCTCAATGCAAGATATTTGAACTTTCTGCTGTTGCAAAGTTCCATGGATTTGGGCCATTTGTTCCGAAAAATTTTCTTTGAAATTATCAAGTTGTATGTCCATTGTGTCCATTTTTAAAGATACTTCCGGAAGATTAGTAAGGATCAATTTAAGGTCTTTCTTAAAAGATGACTCCTGTGAGTTTGTTTTCAAATTACTCATTTCTAGACAGTATGCAGAAATATTTTCAAATAAGAAATTTGACAGGAATTTTTTTATTTTATGGACTTTATCAAACATTTACTTTATATGATATAGCTTCAGTTAGATTGATAAGATAGTTTAATAAAGATATTTCCTCTCAAAATATATATAAAATAGCAGACCAGTAGAATTCTGCTGCTAGTCTGTCGGCATCCTAGCCATGCCCCCCAGAGGTGACTTTTGTTGAGGTGTGTGTGTGTGTGTGTGTGTGTGTGTGTGTGTGTGTGTGTGTGTGTGTGTGTGTGTGTGTGTGTGTGTAGTCTAGCCATGCATGTGGGAGCAATTCAGTTAACTTGGTAGTTAAGCAGGGCTGGGCATGAAAAATTAGAGAAACTGGAAATTCCAATTCAGGTTTAAGTCCAAATCCTTCACAGTATAAACAAACAGAGATGCAAAGGCTACAAGATCTCTCTCTGCACAATGTGCTAATAACAGGCAAAATGACCTGTCTCTTTCGTCACACCCTCACTTTTTCTCTCTACTTACCTTTTCTGATATCACCTTTTCACCTACTATGTTTTCCCTCTCCTCTCATCTCTCTTCCGTTACTCACCTGACTTGTACAATACATCTTCCAACCTTTTACCTACACTTTACAAACTGCTTTTCTAATTCTTCCAACCTGTATGGCTCAGGCTGACTCCAGGATACATTTCCTAATATAAACTCTAGGTCTGTATCCTGTTTTTTATATTAGTGTATGTAATTATGACTGCACTGTTCATCAATATGCTATTATGGTCTCTTCTTAATGTTCTTATGCTAATGTGTTCTACAACTGAATCTTTGAACTAGCGTATGTATTTATGACTCTACTGTTCATCAAAGGGTTCTATGGTCTCTGTCTAATGTTGTTACACTAATGTGTTATAGTTATGTACTCAGTGTAATTAATGTTGAATGTTACTGGAGCTTTTCTTCCTGGGGTTCTGCTCAAAATGGGCATTAACCCAGTCAGACTTTCCCTGTAAACAAATGTTAAATAAAAATAAATACATAAAATAAAAAATAGATCAAAAGGACTCTAGACCAGTATGAAAAGGTGGAACTTCAGAAAAATAATTGTATAAGGATTTCCTAGAGGGTTAGTTCCATTGTCTGACTTGTTGCCAGTCCAGTACAAATTTGTGCTAAGAAATGTGCAGGGTAAGAAAGATATTTTAAAAGTTCTAATTGATAAAGTTAAGGCAGCAGGAAGAATACTGGGCCCTTTCCAGTAGAGTACTGGGCCCTTTCCATAATCCCATAAAAGTTCTGTGCTCCTCTTCTCTGCTGGTGTCACTAAGTAGCAAGGAAGCACTCAGATTCATAGTACACAGGGATAAAACCCTGACTCTGACCCAGATACCTTGGGATTGACTAGTGACCTGGGTGCTAATGGAGCCAAAGAGGACTAAGGTAAGTGACCAGCATGGGACTGCCAGTCTGGGGGAGGGAGGCAATCTAGCCAGTGCAATTATAGCACTGACTGGACAGAGATGTGCACAGCATTCATTGTATGGGGAAGGAAAGAGACTATTTATGTCCATGTAATAGTCTTTGTGGAGCATGTTCAGGAATTTGCATGCTCATAGGGGAAGACGTGGCAGGCCATTATGTCTGTAAGTGCTGTTATCTGCTGCAAGGAGAGGAGACAGGAGCAGGACAAGCAAAGTCCCTCGTAGTTGCCTGGATGACAGTCATGCTACAAATGTGTCTTATATCAAGGATGGGGAATGAGAGAGCATGGGCACAACAGGGAGAAGATGGCCAATAGGCATACGGCAAGAAAAACAACATAAAATAATGAAGAGATTCAGTGGAGTGTAGTGTAGTGCACACACATACAAACATTATGTGTTACTGGGTGATTCTGTGTGTAGTAAATGTTCACAAATGCTTTGGTTACTCTTGGCAGACAAGTTTGTGTTGACGCTGTGTTGATGTTTATGTTTTGTTCTTACAGAAGTATCGATTTGTAAACAAGTTGTAAATTCTTGATTACAATAAAGTCTCAACAAAGTTTTTCTACAGATTGTGGTACTTTTTTCATGATTTTATGGAGCCTCAGACAGCAACTTCACTGATTTTGAAGTACCAGTTTTAATGTGGTTTGATGGGTTTTTTTTCTTATGGGTGGGAGACATGTTGTCCATAATGTTGTGGCAAGACAACGTACCCAACACTTTAGTCATAGGTGACTCTATAATCAGGCAGACTGATGTCCCACTCACCAGGCTGAACAAGGAGAAAAGTACAGTCAGCTGCCTGTCGGGTGCCAGGATCCGCCATATAATGCATGCACTCAAGTCACTCCACAACAAGTACAAATATAACTCTGTCATTATTCATGTTGGTGTGAATGACCTGAGGCGTACCTCCATGGACTACATGAAAAGAGACATGGAAGAGCTCTTGGATCATGTGGCCCAGGCAGGCATGACCCTAGCTCCGAGTAGCATCTTGCCTTTGCCCAGAATGATACCAACGTATAAGGACAAAATGATTGACTTCAACAATTGGCTAAGCTTCTGGTGTCAGTCAAAGGGGATCCAGTATCTGTCTGCCTGGGACGACATGATTGACAAACCAAAATGCTCTGCCAGAGATTTATTTTTATTTATTTATTTTATTTTATTTTACATTTGTTAACCGGGGGTGCCTGACTGAGCCGGAAAGGCCCTTTTTCAGCATAGGCCCAGGGAGAAAAGCTCTACATAGAAAAATTACAGATACATTTAGTTATTTAGACATGATCAGTATACACATACATTACAAAAGACATGTTTTTACAGTGGTATGCAGCACATCAACAGTTACAGTGGAGAGAACAAACAAAAAAATATTAATTTAAAAATAAAGATAATTAATAGATTTGTGGTGTACAGCTGAAATTTGGAACATAGGTAGAATACATACATAGTATACAGGTACAGTACATACATTGTAGATTAACCAGTGTTTGTGACTAAGATTGAAAACTATTATCAAGTACTCTAGGTTTAGTATGTGTACCTTATCCGCTTTCATTAGCCTGGTGAGCAATCATGGCACTGCCAACTTTGCTTGCGATATTGTCTGATGAGGTCTTTAAAAGAGGCTTTGGATGATGTGTTTTGAATGCTAGTGGGGACACAGATCCATTTTTTAGCCACTAAACTACTATATAGTGTATCTCCAAAGCTATTGTAGCTGTTGGTGACTTCTAGTAGTAGTTTGCTTGATGAGCTAAGAGGCCTTTTGGCTGAGTGATGTTGTACTAGGTTTTTGAGGGCAGGACACTTATTGGGGAGGTAATAGATAGAATGACAGAGGCAGAGCTGATTGTAGGTTAGGAGGTTGGGCAGTTCAAGCCAGTGGAGCTGTCTCAGAGCAGTACAGTGATGAGTTCTATATGAGCAATTTGCAGCAAAGCGGGCAATTTTGTTATAGCAGGCTTCCATTTTGCTTATTTCAGTTTTGTTGAGCTTAGTCAGAATGGGAGATGCATAGAGTAGGGTGGATAGAAGTTGGGAGCGAGCAATGGCTGATCTTGTGTTGTTGGTAATAAATGGTCTGATACGGTAGAGTGATCCCAGTTTGGCATGTACTTTTTTAATAGTTAAATTGAGATGACTATCAAATTGTAGGTGGGAGTCTATAGTTATTCCCAATAACTTAGCCTGTGCCACTGGAGCGATTGGAGTAGCATTTGTGGAGTAGATAGTGAATTGACTGTTATCAGTGTTTTTGTTAGAACTGGTTATAATCATAAGATGAGTTTTCTTTGGACTGAGGATAAGTTGGGCTTTATTAAGATAGTTTTCAACATTAGAGAATGCTAGTTGAGTTGTTTGCAGGAGGGTGGGAATGTTTTGTGCAGCACAGATTAAGGTAGTGTCATCTGCATACTGAATGATAGATGCATGCTGTGTGGAAGTATGGAGGTTATTTGTGAAGGTAGTGAATAGTAGTGGTCCCAAGATAGAACCCTGTGGGACTCCTATAGTTATGGGCAGCTGAGGAGATAGAGAATTTTCCCATTTCACAGCTTGGTACCTGTCAGTTAAGTAGATTTGGAACCACGTAAGAGTGGAATTTGATAGGTGATATTGGTTTAGTTTGTTTAGTAAGATTTGGTGTGAGACTGTGTCAAACGCTTTGAACATATCCAAAAAAAAGAGTTGACACCTGCAGGCCTTCATTTTTGAGACAGTTTACTGTGTCTGTGAAGCAGAAGAGGGCTGTAGTGGTACTATGGGCAGGTCTGAAACCATGCTGAGTAGTTGACAGGATGTTGCAGTCTAGGAGATAGTTTAGCATCTGGGTATGGATGCATTTTTCTAGGATTTTGGCCAGGGGGGAGAGTAAAGCAATGGGTCTGTAGTTATTAAGTTCAGTGGAGGTCCCGCCTTTATGTATGGGTGTAACATAGGGTATTTTCCAGAGTTTGGGCACATAGTTTTCAACAACTGATCTGTTTATGAGAGTGGAGACTGGGACAGCAATAGCATCTGCTGTGAGTTTCAAGAAATAGCTGGGGAGTAGGTCGGCTGCTGTTGATGAGGTTTGTAGTTTGGAGAGCATGCTTTTGATTGAAGTGATGGAAACTGTTTTGAGGGTAAAGCTTGTATTAGTGTTATTTGTGTTGGGGGGGGGGATAGTGAGGAAGGAACTGTCCTGTGATACTAAGGATAGAATTGAGTTCACAAAGTGGGAGTTGAATTGTGTTTCGATGGGAACTTTAGTGTCAGGAGTGGTTGGATTGGGAGTAGCCTTTTGGGTGGATTTTAGTAGCTGGTTTACATTTTTCCAAAATTTTTGGGGGTTGTGTTGGTATTTAGTTTGTAATGTCGTGTAGTATGATTTTTTTGTCCAGCCTAATGCATTTTTTTGCATGGTTGCACAGTTCTTGGTACTTAGTTAGGCTTTGTGTTTCTTTGTTTTTTTTATAGTAGTGTCTCTGGACTTGAGGATTTGTTTGGTTTCTTTACTGAGCCAGGGGTTTGCAGAGGTTCTAACCCTGATTTTGTGCAATGGAGCGGCAGTTTCTAGGTGTGTAGAAATGTTTTGTTGAAATATGCTACAGCCTGGTCAAGTGGGAGGGTTTTTAGGGGGGGGGGTCCAGTCACAGTTACAGAGTAAAGTATTGAGGACCTCAGGAGAGAATGTTTTTGTGTTTCTAGTGGATATATAGTTAGTGGTTTTGAATATGCTTGTTCTACTATGTATAAAGTATATTCTGTTGTGGTCACTTAAGGTGTCTGGGAGACTGCCTGCGTGGGGGTACAATGTGGGGTTGTTAGTTAGGACCCAGTCAAGGATGGATTCCCTTTTAGATTTTTTATCACATCTAGTTGGAATATGGACTAGCTGCTGGTAGCCATGGAGATTTATTAGATTACTTGGTGGTTCTGATATGCAGGTGAAGCAATCTAGGTTGAAATCCACCAGAATAAGGGTTTCTTGTGAGTATGTGGAAGAACACCAGGATAAGAAGTCTTCAAGGCTAGCAGTTGTATTACCAGGTGGAATATAAATCACAATTGTGGCAATGACCTTTTTAGGGTGAAGTTGAAGTTGTGAGATAAGTATGTACCAATTATTGCGGGAGGGGTAAGAGTTTGGTAATTGATGTACAGTTAAGTTGGACTTATACAGTAAGGCAGTTCCACCCCCTTTACAAAATGGTCTGTCTTGTCTAATGATATTGTAGCCTGTAGGGAGAACTTCTGAGTTAGCTATGTTTTTATTTAGCCAGGTTTCTGTTAAAGCAAGTATGTCTGAGGAGTAGTGTGCTATTGTGGCCTGGAGTTCAGGTATTTTATTTTTGTTACTTCTAATATTAATATTTAGCATTAAAAGATGGTTGGTTTTGCTGCTGTTGTTGATTTGCCCAGGGATAAAGATGGTGGGGGTGTTATGTTCTGACATTTATGTTGGAGCAGTTTGTGTTGAACAGGATGTATTTGGGCCTGGGTTGGGGTGGATATCCCCACTTATGGTGAGCCTGGTGTTAAAATGGTGATACAGATGCTGGAGTTTGGTGAGGAGTGTGAGAAAGTATTGTGTTTTTTTGGAGTAGGAATGAGAACATATGTGTTTAGTTCTGAATTGGTCCGTTATATAGTTCTTGAACAATTGTGGGCAGATTATTATTATAATGTGTGGTGTCTGTATATGAGAGTGCATAATGTAGTGTTGTGCTACTAAGTTTAGGGATATTGCTAGAGTGATAACTTGTGGTGTTATAAAGAATTATGAGAAGACAGACTAGACTTAGTTGTGTGATAGTCATGGTTATAAAGTTTAGGTTGGTTCTAGTTGGGGGTCTGAATAGGAATTATAGGGTTGCACTATATGTGGATGGGTAAGTAGTGTGGGTGATGTAAAAAATGCCTAGTGGGAATGAGAGTGATTGGGAGTATTTTGTGTAGAGCAAGTTGGTGTGGTTTAATGTGACCTGACTTGAGGAGCTGTGATTGGTGGAAGTAATGTGAGGGTGAGCTGTGGGTGTGGCTGTGATTACTATAAATGTAGAGGGAGTAGGAGGGGAGGAAATAGGGGGCAGGGCAGGGGATCGGAGAGAGCCTGAGCATTAGCAAGGTGAACGGAGTGCTGCAGAGCCCACCAAGACAAGAGTAAAAAGTAAGTATTATTTTGCAAATCTGAACACTTTATAAACAAATTCCTGAGGTCTAATGGCTTACCAGTAAGCAGAATGCAATTGCTGAAGAGCACTTGTGTCCTCGTGGGAGACTAGAAATTTAAAGATGGCTCCATGCTCAGCAGGATTCTAATATAAACTTAGTATTGGGGGAGGGAGATAGCACAAGGGGTGTAAACTAGGTGGAATGCAAAGAAACCAGAGAGACAATCAGTGGAAAACTATCAGTGAAAGCCTCAGAGGGGGTAAGTAAGAATTCAAACTACCTGTAAAATGAAGGAGAGAAGAGACAGCAAAGTTTATTAAGGTTGGGAGTGTGTCTTCACATTGACTTGCTGATTAGTAACCAGTTTGTGCACAGATTAGAGTAGGGAGATACATTAGCAATGAAGGGGAATGTATAGAGATGCAAATAAACAGGTGGGCCTCCAAGTGATACAAACTAAGGCAGAAAGCACTGAGAGGGCTGCTTGATGGTTAATTTAGTCACAGCGATCTGAGTTAAATGTATGCTGTCTATTGGACAGTTAGGATTACTGCACTAGCTGGGGGGGAGGTCACAAGGCTACAACAGTCAGTTTTATTAGCACGCTGAGAACTACTAAGAAATACTGCTAATGTAATAGCATCACTCTCATAAAACATTTATTTATTTTATTTTATTTTACATTTGTTAACCGGGATGGCCCGACTGGATACATGTCCATTTTCAGTAGAGTCCCGGGGAGAAAAGCTCCAAGTTACATATACATATTACAAATACAAGAAACATTGCACTTAGGTTATAGGCATTACAAAAATACATAGTCCAATAATTGAGGTTACAGACATACAAGCAGATTACAGACATAGTAATACAGCCATCCATGAGGCCAGAGGCTTACATTTCAATTCAATTAATTGGTATTGATAACATATTACCTTGGGTTTAAGATAATTTATTTACACAATCAATGCATTGAGTAGCTTTCGTGAAGGTTATCCCTGGTTAGATGAAGAGGGATGGACAGGTAAGGACATTTATTAAAAGCGAGGTGGAGGGATGTGTGGGGTACTAGTTGGGGTTGGTACAGGGACATATCCAGTGTGATTTGAAGTAGCTTTTAAGTTTGTATTTGAATATCCCTGGTGAAGACTCTAGGGTAAGGTCAGCTGGCAGTGAGTTCCAGTTTTTACTGATAGAGTTGGCGAAGAGGGAGTCGCCAGCAGCATGGTTGAATTTGATTGTAAGTACTAGGAGTTTGGTGGATGAGCGGAGTGTTCGATTGTTGCTGTAGGGGCAGATTATGTTTCTTAGGGCTAGAGTAATTTCCAGATGGTGGAGCATTTTATGGGCAACTATGAGCTGGTTGAGCAGTAGAAGGTGGGGTAGTTCCAGCCAGCCCAGGAGATTTAGGTTCTGGCAATGGTGGGCACGGTAGGGTGTGCCAGTTGCAAATCCGGCAATGTGGTTGTAACTTGATGACAATTTATTAAGATCGGTTTTGCTCAGGTGGGAAAAGAGAGGGGAGGCATAAAGAAAGAACATACAAGTAGAATGCCTGGGTGGACTGACCCTGCTCTTGAGGCTCAAAATGTATATCCTTATTTAGTTTTGCAGTACTGGTTCCTTCTTATACTGTATGGGTGGAGTGGTAGCCACAGACTGCAGATTTACTTGACTGTGCTCTGAAGAGAGAGAGAGATAAATAAAAAAGAGAGGATGAAGCTAGTTGAAGGAGACAAAGACAGGTCAAAGGAAGTAATGAGGCGACAGGAGGGTGTAAAAGATACAGGTCTGAGGTTAGTGTGGATAAAGCAGGAGAATAGATGCTACTGCTACAATTTGAGAGTGCTTCAACAGTTACCACATCACAGTGCCATAACTTAGTTTGGAAACAGGTTAATAAATCATGCACAATACATTTATCAGCCAATTATCCTGTGCATACAAGAACAAGGAAAATGAGCACTTAACAGCACAGCGGAATCAGCAGCAGAGACAACTGTAGTGCTAAATCAGTAAATACTGTTTCTAACTCCAACACTAAGTCAATTAGTGTTATAGATTTACATTACAGGTATAACAGCAGTTTTAGTACAGTATAGTTGCATCGAGACAACATAGCTGTAGTCTTAGTGTCAGTAAAACACTGTTGCTGAATGTCAGAATAAACCAGTTAAATAAACAAATAAGCAGATCAGTAATCAAGAATCAGAAAAATGAATACTAGTTGTATAGATCCAAATACAGTAAAAAGTAAGTATTACTTTACAAATCTGAACACTTTAAATAAACTGGTGGTCTGCATCTGTCACCTCTGGAATTCAGGTTACTGGCTAAAGCTCTTGCCACCCCTATAGTGCCTTTTTTAGGCAAGGTTCAAAGGACAAAGCCACCACCGTAACAGATACATCTGGAGCATTTCTCCCCGGGCCTCCGCTGAAAACAGGCTCTGTGGAACCTAGTCGGACATTCCCGGTCAACAAATGTTAAATAAATAAATAAAAAAAATAAATAAATAAAATAAATAAAAAAGATACAAGCATGCAAAATCTGATGGTAATGCTACTCAATGCTAGAAGTCTAAACCTCAAAATGCACTCTCTCGAGACACTCCTAAAAATCGAGAACATCGATATCTGTGCAGTAACTAAAACCTGGTTCAAGGCTCCAGAGAGCACCCCTGCAATATCAGGTTACAACTCTTACCACACTTTTCAGCCACCAAACCAAGACCGAAACACTAAAGTTGGAGGAGTGTCCATATTCACCAAGGATATTCACACCTCCAGGCTAGTTACCCAACACAATGCATCTGAAATTCTCCAAGTGCAATTAACACTAGTTAAGACTGCAATCCAAATTGTAGCTTGCTGCAGATCCCCCACCATGCCCCAAGATTCTCACTACACCTTTCTAAACATACTGGAAAATCATAAGATACAACTAAACACCCTAATACTGGGGGATTTCAACTACCCTACCATTAACTGGGAAAACTACTCGGGTACCAGCACCTTTTCCCAGTGGTTCTTGGAATTCATAAATTCCAACACCCTGGATCAACTAATCCATTGTCCCACCAGGGGCCTCAATATCCTAGACCTGGTCATTACCTACATGGGAGATAGATGCTCCACACCAGTGGTCACTCCCTCATTGGTCAGGTCTCACCATAAGCAAATCACCCTTGACATCCACATCCCACCCCCACTCTCCAGTAAGGAAATCTCTGTAAAAAAACTTCTCCAAAGCCAACTTCATGCTACTCAAGTCAGAAGTGACAAACTTCATGACACCCATGCAGACGGGAGCTGAAAGTTCGACTGTTGAAGCCTACATTAAGGCACTGTATGAGCACATCCTCTCGTGCATGAATCGTGCCATCCCAAATAGAACCAAGTCGCTCTCCTCCAAAAAAAGGAAACCAATCTGGTGGTCCCCTGCCATAAACAAACTATACAACAGAAGAAAGAAACTGTTGCAAAAAAAGAGGAAAATCCCAGGATGTAAAAAACTCCCTTATCAGCCTTAGTAAGAAGCTGAGATCTCTGATAAAATCCTCCAAAGCTAGTTACGAAAATAAAATTGCCAAAGATTCCAAAGACAACCACAAGACATTCTATAGTTATGTCAAGAATTTAAATGACAATGCTCAGATATGCTCTGAGCTACAACAGAATGGCATTAAATATACTCATCGCAAGGATATTGCCAATATCCTGGCAGATTGATTTAGTGCCAACTTTACCCACCTCTCTGGCCACACAAGTAGAAACTGTATTCTCCAAAGCTAAGAATACAGCATCCATGGGACCAGATGACATCCCTGGCTGTGTATTACATGAACTGCAAAATGATCTGGCACCTCACCTAAGAGTCATGTGTAATCATAGCCTCACCTCAGGCTTCGTGCCCACTGAGTGGCCCACAACTACAGTTATCCCACTCCACAAGGGGGGATCCACCTTGGATCCAGGGAACTACT
>NC_056736.1:702217464-702254964 GCF_019279795.1 Protopterus annectens
GTTCTGTCATCCTTTAAGTCTCATTATAGGACACAGGGATGTAAACCCACAAAATCAGCTGCTCAGAGACATTACTGAGCATTTTATGGCAGATATTGCTCACACATGACTCCAACTACAATCATCTGTAGCACAGATGATTTAAACAGTTAACAAAACATCATTACATGCTGCCTTTTCATAGTAAATAATAATATCCAACAATAGCAGGTAAAGCACATATTACAAAATATTAAACTTCTTAAATAAATCAGACAGGTAAATATAGAACTTTTATAGCATATGCTTTATACAACATGACATTTTCTGGATTCAGCAAAACTTCATTCCTATAAACATGAACAAGCTTGTAAACTGCAAAACATAATATGTCTATTTAAATCAACAAAGTGTGTTGTGAAGGAAGATTAAGCTGACATTTAGGTAAGTACTAGGCAATCAGTCTGCAGATGATTAAAACCTAGCCAATAATCCATATTCAATCTCCCCCCCTGCCTCAAGGAGGGCAGTACAAGACAAACTGGGAAAGAATTTGAGGGTGCCCATCCTATAATCTCTATTTACTTTGAAGGTGGCAAGGTTGCTACTCTGCTTCCAATTCAGTGAAAATTTGTTTCAAAAATGGGGATATATTTGGGATATGAATCTATCACATCAATGTGTCTTATTTATCTGTTGATGAAGATTTAGCTCCTTCAACCTGGTAATTGAGGGACCATTTTCGTTGTGAAGGAGAAGAATTCAAACCAGGTCAGATTTTTCATGGGTTGAAAAGGTGGTCACAGATTCCCACAAAGGAGTCAATAAGACTGTTTTTGTAGTGTTTTTTATTTGTTTTTCTGCAGTTCGGTAAACTGATATTCACGAAAGTGCACTTCCGGTGAAGTGCACTTTCACGTAAATGGGATCGTACTTCTGTTATTCGAAAGAACGAGCTTTCAATATATATATATATATATATATATATATATATATATATATATATATATATATATATATATATATGGGTCTAAATATCTATATATATAAATAAATATATATATATATATATATATATATATATATGTATATGGGTCTACCTGATAACACCGACATGCCAAAACACCGACAACGAAATAACCGACATGACAAAACCGAAAGAAACCAAAAGTTCAAAAACACGAAACTTCACATGCCCGACAAACCACAATCCCGAAAATCAGCAAAACAAATACCTTTCCCGAAAAACACACACACAACACAAGCACACCAAAAACCTTACAAACCTACACTAAACCTTACATACACAACTATCTATGCACTAACCTTAACCCAAACCCTAACCCTAAGGTCCATCACTATCGCACACTTGCCTTACCCGCACCCTAACCTTAACTCACTTAATCCACCCCTAACCCTTAAGTAAGTCACTATCCCACACTTACCTTACCCACACCCTAACCCTAACTCACTTAACCCGCCCCTAAACCTAAAGTCTGTAGCTATCGCACACTTACCTGACCTGCACCCTACCATAACTTCCGTCACTATCACACACTTACCTTACCCACACCCTGACCGTAACGTCCGTCCCTATCGCACACTTACCTTAACATGTCGATGTTCTCAGCATCGGGATTCTCAACTGTCGGTCTTTTCCATTGTCGATCTTCCGGTGTCGGTGTTCTCGTCATCAGCGTTTAGGACTTTCGGCGTTTTCAGGTAGACACATATAGATAGATATATATATATATATAGATATATATATATATATATATATATATATATATATATATATATATATAGAGAGAGAGAGAGAGAGAGATAGATATATATATATATATATATATATATATATATATATATATATATATATATAGATATATATATATATATATAGATATATAGATATATATATATATATATATATATATATATGCAGGATCACTACAGAATATCGAAATTTCACAATCCCGAGACTCGAAATCCCAAGGACCAGAATCTTGAGGTTGTGGAATCTAGAACATTAAAAAAAAAAAGGAAAGCATCCAACAAACTATTCTAACCTGTATGCAGGGGGGCAAACCCGCCTGCACCCCCCACACCCCCTGCAACTTAAATATACCAACTCCAAGATCACATGACAGTGGAGTTCATAGGTTCATAGGTAGGTACTAGGCTATCTGCTCGAAGGCATTTATAAGCCTAGCCAGAAGGTGTTGGCTTTTGCCACCCCCTTAGATTAGTTCCTTGTGCCTCTGTCCAGCAGAGCCACTGAAGTGATCCCTGGGGTAAACTTTCTGTTTCCCATCCACTCGTCAAGGTTTCTTTTGAAGATTGTTAGCGAGGAGCTCTGCCTAATGTAGATTGGGATCTTGTTCCAAAGCATGGGAAGTCTCTGGGACAGGAATCTATCCCTCCAAGCACGTCCTATTTATTGCTGTGGTGAGGTTTTCATCCATAGAGCGTGTGGCTCGAGGAGATAAGCTTTTCTTTAGGTGGAGCATGTCCATCAATTCTGGGTTGGACATGGCCTTGTATGTCAGGCAGAGATCATCTCTGAGCAAGCGGTATGTAACCAAGTACAGCTGGAGTTTCTTCAGTCGAGCTGCATAGGGCATCTGTTTGAGGCCAGTGATCCTCTTGGTGATGTACTTCTGTGGCCTTTCCAGCTGTTGCAGGTGTCTTGTAAGATACATCCCAAATGGGGTGTTGTACTCTATGATGGGTCTAATGAGCAATGAGTAGAGGGGCACAATGACCTCTTTTGATCTGGATACGTACCCTTTTGTGATAAGGTGAGCCACGTAGAAGGATTTTCTAACCACTTTGGCAATGTGATTATCAAAGGAGAGATTACTATCTACTTGGGTGCCCAGATCCCTTATTATGTCTTCTGTATTTAGGGGACTACCACCTATGTGGTAGTTTGTGGGTACTTTGTTTTTTCCAAAGGGGATGACTATGCTCTTTTTGGCATTTAGCTTGAGGCCATGATTTTGACACCAGGTATCAGTCTCAGTGAGACCCTTTTGGAGGATGTCTGTGTCAGCTGGAGAGTCAATTATAGCCCCTAGATTGCAGTCATCTGTGAACTTGGTCAGCCATAGACCTCCTGGGTTTGCCTGTACCTCTGAGAAGTATATGCCGAACAGGAGGGGGTCCTAGGACTGAGCCCTGGGGAACACCACTTGTAACCAGTTTAGAGTCAGACCTAGCTCCCACAACTCTTACTATGTGGGTTTTGTCCGTGAGCCAGTTGGCAACCCATCTTGTGACGTAGGTGTTTATGTTCAGGCTGATGAGCTTGTCTATAATACCAGAATGGAGAATGGTGTCGAAGGCTTTTGTGAGGTCTTGGTAGGCTGTTTGTCCCACCTTTCCCTCATCTATAGCCTTGATAACTGTCTCAAAGAAGTCCACTAGGTTTAGGAGGCATGATCTGCCCTTAACAAAGCCGAACTGGGTAGGGTCCAGAGTTTGGAGGTTCCCAGTGTCTCTGTTAATGAGTTCCATGATGATGTGCTCCATAGCCTTTCAGACCAAGCTAGCCAGGCTTATAGGGCAATAGTTCCCGGGGTCTGTTGTGGCTCCACCTTTGTGGAGTGGAATAACCGTTGCTGTGCTCCACTCTATGGGTATGTAACCTTTGGAGAGGCTGAGTTTGAACAGTGTGTTTAGGTTAGGGGTTAGTTCATCTTTGAGCTCATGTAGGATGCAGCCTGGAACACTGTACGGTCCCATTGATGCTGTGTTTTTGGCTTTGGAGAGGGCTGTTTTAACCTGAGTGTCTGTGATTTCAGGGGCTCGACATTCTTCTGGTATGGTTATGGGCCCTTTTGGGGGTGAGAGGGGGGTGAAGTTTGCACTGAACCTGTCTGCCAGGATGTCGGCAATATCGGTCGGTTCAGTATATTTTGTAGCATTCTGCACTAACTCTGAGCAGATCTGAGCATTGCCACTTAAATTCTTGACATAGCTAAAGATTGCCTTGTGGTTATCTTTGGAGTCCTTGGCAATTTTTCTTTCAAAACTCGCCTTGGATGATTTTATGAGGAATTGTAGTTTCTAGCTGATACTGATCAGGGAGGTCTTCCCTTCTTGGGATTTTACTCTTTTCTGTACTAGTTTCCTCATTCTGTTGTATAGCTTGTTTATGGCAAGAGTCCAGCAAACTGTTTTCCTTTTCTTGGAGGAGCGTGTCGTGGTTTTGCTTGGGATAGCATGATCCATGCATTCTTGTAGGTGCCCGTAGACTGCATCCCTCCATCTCTATGAATCTCTGAAGACTTTGAAAACTTCAAAACCCAGCTGCATTCCTACGTATCCCATAGTTGGAAGTGCAACTTCTCTCTACCTACCTAACTTCCTTAACACATAATCACTTTTATCACATTCAAAGTCCCCTTTTTTCCTTACTCACCAGGGATCTATCCCTTGATAACTACTTTCAGATCACTATCTGACATTTCTAACCTATGAACAAATTCTACTCTCTACTACTGTTCTCAACCTACAAACATGTAAATATATATTATATATTGTATATACATTGCAGTTTAACTGTTCTGAGTTTGCTATTTAAAACTTACAAGTTATTACTGCACCTTTTTGCTGCTGTGTATTGTATTTTGTTAACTTTGAGTTATCTAGCTTTTACTTTGTACTATGTATTCTGAATTATGTAGTTTATACTTTGTACTATGGAGCTTTTCTCCCCGGGCCTCCACTGAAAACAGGCTTTTTGAGCCCAGTGGACCTCCCCGGTCACCAAACTGGAAATAAATAAATAAATAAGTTTTGCAGCTTGGACAACGTTGTCCTTTAGAATGGGGGCTTTGAAACTTTCCACCTCAGTCATAAGTAATGTGAAGTTTGCATCTGAAAAGTTTTTCATGGTGGTTTCCTTGTCCGGGGGTGGGGGTGGGGGGTGGGGGGGGAATGTGGATATCCAAAGTGATTTGTTTATGGTCAGATCTAACCAGCGAGGGGTTGACCTCCGGTGTGGAGACAGGTCGCCCATGTTGGTGATGACCAGGTTCAATATGATGTCACCTCTTGGAGGGAGTGTTGACTAGTTGATCCAGGGGGTTTGAGTTTATAAATTCTAGAAAATGTTGGGCAAGGGAGTTAGTACTTGAGTAATTCTCCCAGTTAATGTCTGGGTAATTAAAATCACCCAATATTAGGGTATTTGGTAGGACCTTTATATTTCTCATTGTTTCCAGAAATGTGGAATGGGGGTGCTGGGACATGGTGGGTGATCTGTAGCAAGCTACAATTTGAATTGCAGTTTTGCCCATTGTTAGTTGCACGTGGATGATCTTTGAAGCATCGTGCTGTGCAACTAACCTGGAGGTGTGGGTATCCTTGATGAATATGGAAACGCCCCCGTCTTTTGTATTTCGGTCCGGGTTCTGTGGCCGAAATGTATGATATGAGTTGTAGCCTGGTAGTGCTGGGGTTCTCTTTGGAGCCTTAAACCAGGTTTCTGTTACTGCACATATATCAATTTTCTCCATACTGAGGAGTGCCTCAAGTACGTGCATTTTGAGGTTTAGACTTCTGGCATTGAGTAGCATTACCCTCAGTTTTTTGTTACTTGTGCTATTTATGGCAGTGGGTTTGTCTTTTGAGCCTTGCCTAAAAAAGGCACTATGTGGATGGCAAGAGCCTTGGCCAGTATTCAAAAGCCAAAGGGTTATAAGTGCAAGCCATCTCTAGAGAAGCAGCGTGGCATCCCAGGTGGACAGACACTGGATATCCCTTTAAATGACACCAGAAACTTAGCCAATTGTTGAAATTGATAATTTTTTCTTTATACCGTGGTATCATTCTTGGTGAAGGTAGAATGCTACTCAGGGTCAGGGTCATACTGACCTGGGCTACAAGATCAGAGAGCTCTTCCATGTCTCTTTTCATATAGTCCAGGGAGGTACAGCTCAGGTCATTCACACAAACATGGACAATGACAGAGTCGTATTTGTACTTGTTCTGGAGTGACCTGAGTGCTTGTGTTATGTGGCGGATCCTGGCACCTGACAGGCAGCTAACAGTAACCTTCTCCTTATTCAGCCTAGTGAGTGGGACATCAGTGTGCCTGACTATAGAGTCATCTATTACTAGTATGTTGGGTATGTTATTTTGCCTTAAGGGCTGTGATTGCAAGGCACACTGGTTTTGTGAAGTATATGTTTTATGATTTGTGTTGGGGGGTGGAGGTTGCTTGGATGTCTGCTTTGGAGGTCTCTGTTGCTTTTGCAGATTTTTATTTAGAGCCTCCGAGTATGTTTTTGTGTATTTTTGTGTGTTTTTTGCCGGTGCTGGTTTAATGGGTCTATGTGAGACTGGTGGTGTGATGCAAGTATTTCCCTTCTGCTCTTGACTATCTGATCCAGTCTTGGGTTGAGAGAGCTTAGCCTCCAGTTTGGCTGTATAATTACATCTCTCACATGTATTAGTGTTTGGTGGTAGGAGGAGAGGGTTGTCTGTGTACATGAAGCAGTTGTAACATTGCCTCAAAATGCCCAGATTCACCAGTTGGACTGGAGAGTAAGCCTGAAACTGCCCTTTGGACATGCCTGGATAGGTACAGTAAACTGTTTTACTGAATGGCTGGTAAGGTTGAATAGAGAGCCTTGTTCTTCTGTACAGTATAGGAGGGTCTAGTGCTAGGGTTTATAAGTGCTTGCTATGAGTTTTGAGCAAGTGCCGGGCTGAGAAATGAATGGCTTGAGTGCTTAAGTTGAAAGTTTGTCTAGTTCCAAGGGAAAAATTGAAGAGGAGACTTTGTGGAGCTGGGAATAGTTATACTCTAGCTAACCAGCGCTGTCTGGCATGCAAAACCGGGCAAATGTGGTATCTATAGCAGGGAAATGAAAGAGATAGAAATTAGTCCCAAATGGCCAATAAACTACAAATTTCTGGGCTGAAAGCACTCCTCCAGGGACAGATAGGCTGCTCAAATCTCCCCTCTCTCACAGGTGAACAGAGAAACTTCCTTCTATCCAAGTAAGGTATGGGCAAACACAGAGATTTGTAACACAGCACTTAACCTGAAAACTGGAATATACTAGCTTAGAAAGGCAGGAAACAAGTATATTTTTTTGTGTTTTTTTTTTCAGAATATAAAGCAGATACAATCAAAAAACACTTTAAATGCACAGAAAAGGATACTTATTGTTATATATCTCCGATCAGAGTTGTAGTCAATGCCCCTAGTAATAAAGTAGGAAGAAACACAAATACAGAAAAAGCAGAACTAACTCTGGGCAAAACTGCAATCCAAATTGTAGCTTGCTACAGATCCTCCACCATGCCCCAGGAATCCCACTCCTCTTTTCTTGATGTACTGGAAAATATTAGGGTTCAACCAAACACCCTAATAATGGGCGACTTCAACTACCCCACCATTAAGTGGGAAAACTACTCGTGTACCAACTCCTTAGCTCAACACTTTCTGGAATTCAAAAACTCCAATGCCCTGGATCAACTTATCCACACTCCCACCAGGGGCAACAATATCCTAGACCTAGTCATTACCAACATGAATAACCGGTGTTCCACACCTGAAGTCAACTCCTCGTTGGTCCAATCTGACTATAAGCTAATCACCCTTGATATCCACATCCCGCCCCCACCCCCCATTAAGGAAACCACAGTAAACAATTTCTCCAAAGCCAACTTCTTGCTTCTTAAGACAGAAGTGGTGAACTTCATGACACCCATGCAGATGGACAGTACAGTTACAACTGCTGAATCCTACACAAATGCACTCTATAAGCACTTACTCGAGTGCATGGATCGTGCTATCCCAAACAGAACCAAGATGCTATCCTCCAAAAAAGGAAGTCAGTCTGATGGTCCCCTGCCATAAAAAAACTGTACAACAGAAGGAAGAAACTGTTGCAAAAGAGAGTAAAATTCCATGAGTGGAGGAGCTCCCTGGTCAGCTTCAGTAAGAAGCTGAGATCCCTTATAAGATCCTCCAAAGCTAGCTATGAAAACAAAACCGCCACTAATTCTAAGGACAACCAAGGACAACCACAAAGCATTCTATAGCTATGTCAAAAATCTCAATTGCAACACCCAGATCTGCTCTGAGTTACAGCACAAAGGCAAGAAAATTACAGAACCAACTGATATTGTCAACATCCTGGCAGATAGGTTCAGTGTTAACTTTGCACCCCTCTCACCCCCTAAAGGGCCCATATCTATACAGGAAGAATGCAGTGTCCCTGTAATCACAACTACACAGGTAAAAGCTGCACTCGCTAAAGCCAAAAACACAGCATCCATGGGACCGGACAACATACCAGGCTGCGTTTTACATGAACTTCAAAATGAACTGGCTCCCCACTTAAGCACCATGTTCAGTAATAGCCTCGCATCAGGCGTTGTGCCCACTGAATGGCACACAGCAACAGTTATCCCACTCCACAAAGGGGAAGCCACCACTGATCCCGGGAACTATCGACCTATTAGCCTGAAAAGCCTGGTCTGCAAGGCCATGGAACGTATCATCATGGAACTCATAAACAAAGACATTGGTAACCTCCAAACTCTGGATCCCACCCAGTTCAGGTTTGTGAGAGGCAGATCATACCTCCTGAACCTGATCGAGTTTTTTGAGGCAGTCAACAAAGCTGTAGATGAGGGTAAGGTGGTTCACACAGCCTATCTTGACCTCGCCAAGGCTTTCGACACCATCCCCCATTCTGGAATTATAGCTGAACTCACTAAACTAGGTATAAATCCCTATGTCACAAGATGGGTTACCAACTGGCTTACTGACAGAACCCACACTGTAAAAGTTGCAGACTCCAAATCTGACTTCAAAGCAGTGACGAGTGAAGGCTTCTGGCTAATGAAGTTTGCAGATGACTGCAAACTAGGAGCCATAGTCAAGTCCCCAAATGATGTGGACATCCTACAGAAGGGCCTCGCTGAGACAGATGCCTGGTGTCAGAGCCATGGCCTCAAGCACAATGCCAAAAAGTGCAGTGTCATCACCTTTGGTAAAAACTCTGTACCCATGAACTACCACATAGGCAGCAATCTACTTAACACCGAATGCGTGATAAGAGACCCTGGGACCCAGGTGGACAGTAGTCTCTCCTTTGATAGTCACATCACCACAGTAGTCGGGAAGTCCTTCTACATGGCACACCTCATAATAAAAGGGTTCTCATCCAGGAAAAAAGAGGTCATTGTTCCCCTCAACTCGATACTCATTAGACCCATTATAGAGTACAACACCTCTTTTGGAAGGTACCTCACAAGACATCTGCAGCAGCTGGAAAGGCCACAGAAGTACCTCACAAAGAGGATTACTGGCCTCAAACAAATGCCCTACACTGACTGCCTCAAAATAATCCAGCTTTGCTCCATAGCATATGAGGTGATAAACCCAGAACTGTTGGACATGCTGCACCTAAAGAAATCCCAATCCCTCTGAGCTACATGCTCTAGAGACCTAAACCTTGTCACCACAATAAACAGGACATGCTGGACGGATAGATTCCTGTCCCAGAGACTTCCCATACTCTGGAACAGGCTACCCATCTATGTCAAGCAAAGTTCTTCATTAGCACTCTTCAAGAAAAATCTTGATGAGTGGATGGGAAATAGGAAATACACCCCGGGGATCACTTCTGTGTCTCTTCTCAACAGTGACACTGTTAGAAAAATATGTATTAATGTGTGTATTAGCAATATGCTTAGTGCATTTAGAGCTTGAAAAGGGTTAACACATTTATTCTATTTCATACTGCATAAATCTGTACAAACTGCAGTTGCTTTCTGACCTTGTACTGTTAGTTAAAATCTTGCTTGTGCCTTGGAAATTTACTGAGAAGCAGGTGATTTTCTGCTTGCGTTAGGAAAATAATGAATAGAACAATGCTACTTGTATGAAACTTAGACAAGAAGTTCCACTGTGCCATGAGAAAATACACAGCTGTAGAAGTTACAGATAATTAGTACAAAGCCTGCTTGAAAATATGAACTGCAATCAGCATTTGCTTGTATCTGTATTAGAAAAGTACCTTGAAAAGTAACACTGTACAATAGACGTTTGTAAACGGATTAATAGTCACCAAGGCCAGGTTGTTTTTCTGAAAAGTTTCTCACAAATCTAGTCATGTCAGCAGAAAATCTGAAGTAACATCTGCTGTAGAACAATGCTAAAAGTTGTGTTTGATTACGTCAGCTTAGAAGGCCATGTCTTGTAAAATAGTATAAGAATGAACATACTTCCTGTTAGTAGTTAGACAAATCCTTGTATTTGCATGTTTTTGTCTCCTTGCTGCAAGTAAATTAAAGTGCCTTAACTGAACCTTATGTGTATTGGTCTTTGAAGTTTTTTCCTTTGACAGATTGGTCCTTCGGACCGGAAACCTTCACTTCGCCTTGGATCAGGTGGCTTGAAACCTTACGGGGAAGAAACCACATTGGTTCTTCTTATTTGAAAAGTCCTCCGACTGAATTGTCGTACAAAAGAGGCCAGCCACTTTCTGATCTGCGACTGAAGGACGGGTTTACTTGAACCAGGTGATCAATCACGAAGGCTCAGGTAAGGTGAATCTACCTTCTTTTTCTGTTTTAGATCAGGGACTAGATTTGTATTTGTTCTGCTAAAGACTTTATTTATAAGTCAGGGACAGAAAGATTACTGTCTTGTCATAGATCAGGGAAACAGAGCAGGTAGGCAGTCATTCTGAAGAGACTATAAAAATATCCGTGGTACCACGTTAAAAATAAGGAGTTACGTAACGATTGAAAGGGTAGAACAAAATGAGTAATAATTGTACAAAAAGGTCCCAAAATCTGCCATTAACTGAAGACGCGAAATACATGCAGTCACAGCATGCTGATAATATTAAATACTACTCAAAATGGGTTAATAAGTATGAATTTGATGGTAAACTAGAAAAATCCTCACTTGTCAAACTTGTCAAACAGCTTAAAACCGATTCTAGAGGTCGGGTAAAAAAGCAACGTCAGTTAGGAATTCCTCAGGCACACAGGTGGATTGAGGAAGTAAACCAAAGAGAACAAAAGAGTAATAATTCAAAAGTAATGTTTTTAGATAAGGAGGACAATAACTTAGTAATAGCGTCAGCCCCTCCACCTCCCTTACCAGAATATGAGGCAAGTGAACAAATTAGTCCACCCCCGCGATATCCTACTGTCACTGTGAGTAGAGACACTACAAAAGCGAAACTGTTTATTAGAGATCCCGTCGAGACCAGGTTTCGAACTAGGGCAGGAAACTCAAAAGGGGACACTGAGTTATATCAAATGGGTAGAAATTCACGATTTATGAGTGAAGAAGAAATATGCCCACTTACAGAAGTGCCTAATCCTCAGGCAGGGCAAGAAGGTCAGGACCCAACTATTCTAGTGTATAGACCCTGGACTCTGGAAGACATCCGGAAAGCCACTGAGGGAATTCCCTATCCAAAAGTTAATTTTAGAAAGTTCTTAGAAGATTTGCAAGGAATGAGGTTGAGTTATAATTTAAACGGAGAAGAGGTAGAAAAAGTAGTCAGACAAATTGTGGGACCAGATTGGCACATGATTAGTGGCGACTGGAATCCCCGTGACATTGCGCTCAGGCCCCTCCCACATAGCAGCGCAGAGTTAGACAGCAGAGTGAAAGGTCTTACAGACCGAATCTCTGAGAAATGGAAGCCTAGGGCAGACTGGACTTGCATTAATCAATGCATCCAACAGGAAGGTGAAGCTATTAACTGATATTATGCCAGACTATTAGAATGTTTTAATAACCATTGTGGAATGCAGGTTCCTGAAGACCAGACACACGATTCCCCATATGAGCAGCAGTTAAAGAATGCATTTTTGAAAGGCAGTATTGCACCTATAAGCAGCTTTATTACAAAACACATGGTAGATCATCGTACAAGCAGGTTACAGTCATTGCTTGAATATGCTAGGCATGCCGAAAGGCATTTTAATAGCAAAAAGAAAAAGAAAGCCCAAGTATTTTCTGTAGAAGATGGAGCAGAAGTTTATGTAGTACAGTCCGGGAAAAAGGGCAAGAGAAATGCCCAGGGGAACAAACAATCTGATCAACGATCAGAGGACTTTGAAGGCTGAAAGAAAAGGGGTGAATGTTTTAAATGCGGTAAGAAAGCACACTTGGCAAGGGATTGCAAGAAAAACAAGAAGGCAACCACAGAGGATAAGGAGGGTGAGGACTGACTATATGGTAGTCAGGAATCACTAGAAGGGGATAGCGGAGAAAGGACAAATGAGTATGTGATAGAGGGAGTAGAGAATGTGACAGAAGAAATAGAGGAAGTGCAAGAAGTCACAGATAGTGAAGAAAATGACATATTGGATTTAGTTTTATTGAGCTTACAGCTCTATTAAGCAGACACAAAACCAGAAGTTACACTCCTGGTAGAAGGGAGGGAAGTCAGATTCTTGTATGACTCAGGGGCATCACGGACCCTGGTACATCCATCCAAACTGCCAGAGAATTCAGAGTCACCTGATTACATATTAGTGAAAGCAGCTAATGGACAGCTGTATCGGGAGCCCCTCTCCCATAATATTGTGATAACTGATCCTGTTTCAGGATTGACCCAGAAAAGCAAAATTGTTGTATCTGCAAAATGCTCAGCAAACCTCTTGGGAAGAGACCTTATGCAGCTATTTGGTATAGCAGTAGTTCCGACTATGCAGGGTATGGAAGCACAGCGACAAATTGATACCTTTGCAGTGCAATCAGAGGGTGAAATGTTTTATTGGTACAGCCAGGACTTGGTTACGACTGGTCCAGGGGCAGTGACCGAGGAGTTGATGAACGTAGCCATCAGCAAGTTCCCCTCCCTTGACGTTGGTAAACAGCATTTGTTGCACTGTACTCTGTATTATTGTAATACACCAGGACCTGATAAGGAATATGAGCAAGAAATGTTTAGAAATCATGCAAACAGATTGGTATTACGTAAACTGTACTGGGACACAGAAGGGAACAGTGTAGCCAGCTGTTCATTGCCCCAGGAGTTCTTTGCACTCTATAAATCTAATCAATTACCACATGTTAGCTTGACTAAGGACAAGAATGTAAAATGGGTAGACTTAGGAGAAAAAGTCACGAGATGGGAAAAACAGACAGAGTTAGAACTGTCAGAACAGGGAATACAAGTGCAGAAGCTGAATTGGATAACTCAGACCCACCCAGCTGTACACTTGCAGTCTAGCAAGGACGGCTGATTGGCACTCCTATTGAAGGAGGAAGAGAATGCCTTACAGAATATACCAGAAAATCTCTGGTCGACAGGAAAATCAGATGTAGGACTTATTCGTACAGCGGGACCAGTTACTATTACGCCAAAGTCAGCATTTAGACCACAAAAGAGACAGTATCCCTTAAGAAAAGATGCAGAGGTAGGAATCAAACCTATTATAGCAGCTCTACTTAAGGAAGGGGTGCTGATGGAATCTCCTGATTCACCATGTAACACACCCTTATTTCCTGTTAAGAAAGCGAATGGAGAGTGGCGTATGGTTCAAGATTTACAAGCTGTAAATGACACAGTAATACCAAGGGCACCTACGGTGCCAGGCCCACACACCCTGTTGAATGATTTAAAACCTCAACAGAAATATTTTTCTGTGGTAGATATCAGCAATGCGTTCTTTTCGATACCGATACACCCCGACAGCCAGCATTGGTTTGCATTCACATTTCAGGGGAAAAGGTATACATATACGCGACTTCCACAGGGGTATTGTGAAAGTCCAACAATATTCTCACAAGAAATGGCAAGCAACTTGGCGGGATTTTCCCCACCAAGAGGTAGTCAGATTTTGCTTTATGTGGACGATATCCTGCTGGCGTCCCCCACCCAGCAAGACTGTAAAGAAGATACCATAGCACTATTACAATTTTTAGCCACTGCAGGACATAAAGTAAACAAAAATAAACTGCAGCTTTGGAAAAAAACAAGTTAAATACCTAGGATATGTAATATCCAAGAAAGGTAGGACATTAGATGAGGACAGAAAAATAGCGATTTTACAAGCACCAAAATCCACTACCAAGAAGTAAATGATGTCCTTCCTGGGTACGACTAATTTTTGTCGGAGTTGGATTCCAAACTATGCCTTGGAATCTGCACCGTTGACTAACCTGATTTATAAAAAGCCTATGGCAGCACAGGATTTGATACAATAGACACCAGAAGCAGAATCTGCTTTCTGCAAACTGAAACAGTTAATAGCATCCTCATTAGTTCTGGGATTACCAAACTATCATAAACGTTTTTTCCAAACTGTAGATTGTAAGCAAGGTTATATGACATCAGTGTTAACACAGCAGCATGGGGACAAGCAATGCCCTATTGCTTATTATTCATCACAACTGGACCCAGTGGCACGGTCTTTACCTCACTGTGTACAAGCAGTAGTTTCAGCTGCAATAGCAGTACAGGCTTCGGCCTCAGTAGTGTTGTTCCACCCTCTCACATTGAGAGTGCCTCATGCAGTCACGATTATTTTACTACAAGAGAAGGTAGCATATCTTTCCCCTGCTAGGCATCTTTCATGTATGACTATATTGTTGAGCCAACCTCATATGACAATTGAACGATGTACGACTTTGAACCCTTCTACCTTGCTCCCAACCCCTGCAGATGGCACACCACACAGCTGCCTGCAGGTGATTGAACAAAAGACACTGCCTAGAAAAGATCTTACGGATATTCCCTTGGATGATGCTGAGGTGACATACTACGTGGACGGCTCATGCAAAAGGGGTCCTGCAGGGCAGAACCTAGTAGGATATGCAGTAGTTTCTGACACAGACATTATAGAAGTGAAATCTTTACCACATAGTTTATCTGCACAGGCAGCAGAATTGATTGCCTTGACATGGGCATGTACCTTAGCAAAGGGTAAATGTGTAAACATTTTTAATGACAGCCAGTATGCTTTTTCTACTGTAAATGTTTTTGCGCAACAGTGGAAAAATCGAGGAATGATAACATCTACTGGCAAACCAATCAATCACGCACAGTTTATTTTAGATCTTTTAGAATCTATTCAGTTACCTCAGAAAGTAGCTATTTGTAAATGCACAGCTCATACCAAGCAACAGGACAGGATTTCAAAAGGTAATGCAAGAGCTGATACAGCTGCAAAGCAGGCAGCTTCAGAAGTATTTCTTTTGAATGAGGAACTACAACCCTCTGAGATTTTAGACTTAGAAATGTTGAAGACAATGCAAACACTTACTACGCAAACTGAAAAACAAGGATGGGTAAAAGGAGGAACAATTCTCAAAAAGGGGCTGTACATCGCTAAAGAAGGGAAAACGATATTGCCGTCTAATTTGTTTAGATATGCAGCTTTGTTGAGCCATGGGCAGTGCCATGTCTCAACAGGGGGGATGGTACAGCTGGTGAACCAAGTGTTCATGACATACGGATTTACAAACTACTCTAAAAAATTTTGTTCGTTATGCCACATCTGTAATAAACATCATGCACAAGGAGCATTAAAGCCCAAGCAAGGAAGTTTCCCTACACCACCGTATCCATTTCATACTATCTGTATCGATTTCATACAGTTGAATAAATGTGAAAATAAGAAGTATTGTCTTGTCATTGTAGATATATTTTTCAGATGGGTGGAAGCCTTTCCGACTAAAAATCCAGATGCTACGACTGTGGCCAAAGTGCTTGTTAAAGAAATCATCCCTAGAGTCGGCATTCCGGAAAGGATCTACAGTGACAACGGCACACACTTCATGAATCACCCAATACAGCAGTTAAGTAAACATTTTTGTATTTCTCTAAAGAATCATTGTGCGTATCACCCGCAATCAGCAGGGCTAGTAGAGAAGCATAACGGGATTTTAAAGAGTAAGCTAAGAAAATTAATGACAGAAACACAGAGAAACTGGGTGTACTGTCTGCCCCTGGCACTGTTGAGCATGAGAACTGTCCCAAATGCAAAAGGATTAACTCCTTTTGAAAAGCTCTTTGTAAGGGCTTACTATATACCTCAGTGGAAATCTCTCATGCCCGCAGACCAGGAAGCTGACAGTACATTAGCAGAGTATATGTGTAATTTGTTAAATTCTAAACATTTGTTGCAGTTAAATTCTGTTTCAGATAAAGAACGAACCAGACCATCAGAAGTGGCAGTGCCCCCTGAAGCATGGATCTGGCTGAAGATAGTTAAGAAGAAAAATCGGGCGTCTCCGAAGTGGGAAGGGCCATATCAAGTGCTTTTATCAACACCCACTGCAGTCAAAATTGTGGAGCGTGCCTCCTGGATCCACTTGACGCACAGTAAATTAGTTAAAAACTTTGAACTGGACAAAAATCTTGTTACATGCCAAGAGCAAAAATGATAGAGTCCAGAAGAAACAGGAATGCAGAACAACCCTTTCCTCAGAAGTATTGCATAATCATCCTGTTAACTGTATTTGTGACAATAATCTTTTTGTTGTGGACTTTTCTTTTCCGAGCCACGCAGACTGAACTGAATAAACGTGAAGTGTTACTTATAAACTGGCATCCAAACTTTAACACTTACCAGGCAATTAAATATGTGTATGCTGAGACTTTCAATGTTTTGAATTGCTGGATTTGCACAGCTTTGCCGACAGCATACGGGGGGTTATTAATGACTACAGTCCCCCTAGGGGTCAATGAGACCTGGGAGAACTTGATTTATGATACCTCAATCATTACAGCACAAGATAAAATAGCATTGCGCTTGTCTGTTCCACAAAAGGGAACTGTGTGTTTTTATAAAAATGATACTGTTCAGGTGGGTTGGAGCAATTGCAATGTGACTGTTCCTTATAGATGTTACACTAAAGGTAACAAAGTAGATCTTTATTGTAATACAAACTATGATTCATTTCTTGGATTGATGCACAAAACACTTGAAGTAAAACATAATTCTGTTCTTTATAAACAGCTATCTATAATTGATAGAAAAATGTTTCATGCAGGGCGAGTGTATATTCATAGCAAGGTTACTACTAAAGTAGGTGATTGTTATTTTGTGTGTGGCAGAAAGGCATACAAATGGTTACCAGAGAATTGGTCTGGCAGTTGTTTTTTGGGTTACCTGGTTCCGGCCATACAACATACAGCAGTTTTGCCTCATGGGAAAATTCAAAATGTCCGAGAAGTCATCAAGAAACCTGTAAATCCAGTGGGGCAAATCGATGCGCGTTGGAAAGACCATCACTCTCTAGGTAAAGGACTGACACACATGGACTTGAGTGATAGCGTTATATCGTGGGCAGGCAAATTACCAGCATATGGAGCAGTGAAATCGATCTGGGAGCTGAGAAATCTGTCAAAACTTCTCGAAGTAATGAGCAACGCAACATTTTCTGCTCTCGAATTGGTGACTGATGAACTGAATGCTATGAGAACTGTAGTGCTCCAAAACCGCATGGCTCTTGACTTCACCCTAGCGGCGAGAGGTGGTACGTGCGCTTTAATCCAAGAAGAATGCTGTTCATATATTCCTGACCATAAACACAAGATAGACAATCATCTTGAGGTAATTCAGCAAGTGTCGGCCATGACCAAACCAGGCCCAAACCCAAGGATGGACTTTTTCCAGAAATGGTTTGGGGGGGTGGGGTACCATCCTAATGAACATCCTGATTGCCATTTGTGTAGGTATGCTCCTACTGGGAGTATGTGTTTGTTGTGGTATCCCCTACATGAAAAGACTGATTAAAGACTTTATAGACATGTCGGTTTCTGAAACCTTATATCAAAGTACTGAGTTTGAAGAACTGTTAAAAGACTAAAAAGCTTTCATAAGTTTAAACTGAATGACTCTCTTAACTGCAAATCCTGAGTGGAAGAGGTTAGGAGAAGAAAACAAACTGTTTATGCTTATTTTGAAAGTAGAATAAAAGTATTAATAGGGGGGAAATGTTAGAAAAATATGTATTAATGTGTGTATTAGCAATATGCTTAGTGCATTTAGAGCTTGAAAAGGGTTAAAACATTTATTCTATTTCATACTGCATAAATCTGTACAAACTGCAGTTGCTTTCTGACCTTGGACTGTTAGCTAAAATCTTGCTTGTGCCTTGGAAATTTACTGAGAAGCAGGTGATTTCTGCTTACGTTAGGAAAATAATGAATAGAACAATACTACTTGTATGAAACTTAGACAAGAAGTTCCGCTGTGCCATGAGAAAATACACAGCTGTAGAAGTTACAGATAATTAGTACAAAGCCTGCTTGAAAATATGAACTGCAATCAGCATTTGCTTGTATCTGTATTAGAAAAGTACCTTGAAAAGTAACACTGTACAATAGACGTTTGTGAACGGATTAATAGTCACCAAGGCCAGGTTGTTTTTCTGAAAAATTTCTCACAAATCTAGTCATGTCAGCAGAAAATCTGAAGTAACATCTGCTGTAGAACAATGCTAAAAATTGTGTTTGATTACGTCAGCTTAGAAGGCCATGTCTTGTAAAATAGCATAAGAATGAACATACTTCCTGTTAGTAGATAGACAAATCCTTGTATTTGTATGTTTTTGTCTCCTTGCTGCAAGTAAATTAAAGTGCCTTAACTGAACCTTACGTGTATTGGTCTTTGAAGTTTTTTCCTTTGACAGACACAGGAAAATAACTTTCTTGGGTGGCGTAAGCCAGGGAACCTTGTTGGCTAGGCTTACATAGGCCCTTGGGCTGATAGCCTAGTACCTACCTATGAACCTATAAACAAGTTACCCAATTAACCAGAAAAAAGCTCAAAACTGAGCCCTGCTCCATCAGTCTTCAATCAGACAAGTTCTAACTGCACACTCCTGCTGCTAGGGAGCAGGGGAACCTTCTCCAAAAAAAAGAGTGGATGGCAAAGTTCCCATTCCACACTGTATGGCAATCCCCATTCACTACCTTCGAGATTCCACAATCTTGAGATTCTGGTCCTCAGGATTTCGAGTCTCGGGATTGTGGAATTTTGATATTCCGTACTGATCTCATCTCTGCACACACATATAAAATAACACTGGAGGCAAAAGTCTCACTTACTTTATCTATTATTCATTGACTTGCAGGGGATACTTGAGGTGGTATTTGTACTACTCCAGGAAATTTGGCCAGGACATCAGGGAATTTCCCCTCCTATTTTTGATAGGTGGCATAGGATCTTTTATATCTACCTGAGCTACCACCAACTCAAGTAAATGGGGCCTTGGTTTAAAGACTCAGGTGAAGGACAACACAAACAGGAGTACAACACCCCCCTTATGCTGCACTGCAGTGTTAGTAATCAATTTATCTGGTGTGGGAACAGAACTCACAGCCTTCAGAACCAAAGTTAAGTGTGCCCCCTGTTGTGCCATGCTACACCCTACTAAGTAAAAATCAAAACTTTTCTTGGGAACAGAAAACCCAGAGATTTGATATAAACATTTGCCTTCTTATTCCTAATGCCAATCAGCAAGCATAGCCACGGCAGACTCTTCACCCTATTCCCAATTTTTCATCCCATACTGATATTGCAAATAAAGTTTATATTACAGCCCAAACTTTGTTATTTTATTTCCCACCTTCTTTCTCCATCTGCACATTCAGCTACTGGAAGAAATGCACTCATGCTTATGTACTCCCACTTCTATGCTTATACACTTCCCAAAACACTGAAAATTACAAGTTTTCAAAAATAAAATATGCAGATTTGTAGTTCGGGTCAGTTAACAAAACATACCACTGTAACCTGCTAAGGAACTTCAGCTGGCTACCCAGCACTGACCAAGCCTCATTTCTCCTCAATACTCTTATACTCAGACTTTTACATCTTGGTTACTGCCCACCTCTAAAAACACAACTTCCACTCAAGCAGCCTAATGACAACATCCTTATCAGTCAAGATGATTCCCTTACTCTGACCAAACCCCCCCCCCCCAAAAAAAAAAAAACAGCCGTAGGGGAAAGAGCCTTCTCCAAACTAGGCCTGCTCCTGGCAACCACCTTCCAAATGAAGTTAGAAAAAGCCAGACTCTGCAGGACATCAAAATTGAACTATATAAACACTGAATTAATCAGTCTAGATGGAAATGCTTTCAGGCCACAGGCTAAATCAATTCAATGCTTTTTAGGTACAACAATGCTCTTTATATTAGTCCTTAATTGTTACAGTTCATCATTGCAGCAGAGGGATTATGAATCTATAAATGGAACACACTACGCATAAAAAGTGATTTACTAAGTATCTCTGTGCTTGTTTTGACCTTGTATATTTTTTGTACACTTCTCTGTATCTTTGCAAGTACCTATTTTGCAACTGTAACTCCACAGTTGATTTATCTTTGGGTACTCAGATCGTGACTGAAAAGGGTCACTAGGCCGCCTTACTTAATCGATTAACAAATGGAAAAAAAATAAACAAATACATAAATAAAATCTTCAGCTGACAGACATCAATAATCTACACTCCTGGTAAAGTTTTTCCTCTGTACTGAGAGGCAGATGCCTCTTCCAATTAATACTTTCTCTGTACCAGGAGGCCAATGAGTCTTACAAATATATCCTATGCACTGAGAGGCACAGATCCCTGACTTGTAGGGCTAACAGCCTGCTCTCTTTCCTCCAGCATGGGTTTCCACTCTAATATCAGCAATTATCGAGAGGGTGGCATCTCCATCTTTAGGGATGGGGCCACCATGGCATTCCTACAAAAGACAGAGACATAACAATGTTTAAAGTTTACTGAAATAAAGCAACAAACACCATGAAATGCTGTCAACCATCCTAGCCAAAAAAAAAAAGCTTTTGTACATAGAACATTGCTAGAATAACTTGAGAAAGTATTTCACTTAGTCATTAACTAGAGTGTTAAAGCCATTTTGTTTCTCTTGTTTAAACTGCCTTACTGCTTAAAAAAGCTTCCTTGTTGTCCATAGTGTGGACTGTTAGTTCTTTCTCGAATGTTCTACCAGATTTATGCAGTTGTTCCCTGAAAACTACTTTAGCCATTTGCCACCCTGTTGCAGTTATTCTTCTTAGGCGTGTGCTTACACATTTCTTGTTCCTAATTTTTTTAAATCTGTAGATCAGCATTGAAATCCTAATTATAATTTGGGGCTGCGGTAGCGTTGTAGCCTCACAGTAAGACGTTATCCGGTTTGATTCTCAGCTAGACCGTCTTCTGCATGGAGACATGCGTGAATGGGCGTACCTTCGTTGAAGGTTATGTGTCAGGGCTGGTAATTCGGCACGTAAAAATCAACTACCAATCATTAGTGGACCGGAGTTCCGCTGTGGTGACCCCTAACCAGGAAAAGCGGAAAGAAACAACCATCTGAAATAAGGGAATATAATTTTTTATAAGACCCTTTAAGAAACTATAGAAAAGTCTCTAACAGTCAGAAATGTGTAAGTGGTTTATACCTTCTTCCCATTTCTAATCATTTAGAATATTATTTTGTTTCAGAAAAACAGCCATATAATAAGATCTCTGAAATTTACAAAAGGAAACAGCCCTATTTGTTGAAAAAAATCTGTATTACTCAAGTAGAACTTTAATGATCCATTGAATTATAGTTCAACAGAACAATCAGAAACCATAATATTTTATTTAATCAAAACTGCATTTGATGTGTTATTTTGTCTTGTAGGTTTCATTACTATTTGAGAATACTCAGAAGTTCTACTCAACTACAACACTTTACTCAGGATAACAGTATGACATGGCAAGTAATTTCAGTTTATAGAAAGGTCATTAAGATACCCTAGCAATAATGTCAAATTTGTCTTCAAAAATGTAAGTCAACCTTTTACAAAATGCTTCCAACTTTCTCTAGCATGTCTGATTGTGGGATGGTAGAACAGACCAATCCTTATAGATGAAAGTTTCCATTTAGCAATAACAATCAGGAATTTCAAACTCCAACCTTTTGTGAATTAGCAAAGACTGCAAAGAAGTGTTCATGTAGACAGACACACTACCTCCCCCCTCTTTCCCTCCTATGATTATGATACCCACAATAATCTTGAATCCAAAGGGGCTTGTTAATACTAAAGTAATAAGTCTTGGTAATCAATACCACATCATCTTCACCCCTCAAAACTCTAGCTTCAAAAAAATGGAAATTCACTGTTTAAGCTCCTAGCATTAGTCACAATGAACATCATGGAGTTTTCATATGTTTTCCTATTCTCCCAAACACCAACAGTCATTCTAAAAATGTTTTAAATACCTTATGTTCACAACAAAAACCTTTTACCGATATGATTGAGATGAAGACTGTCCATACAAATAGGTTTTGTCTGTAATATCATCTCTGCTCAAAAGGTAATTTCATCTGGAGAAGTCCCCAAACACTCTCTTCTGATAAAGTTGGTTAAATTTTGAGCCACACTTTTCAGTATTAAATTAAATCCTGTAGAGGAAATTATGCCTGTCATTACCAGTCTAAAATCTTTAGTCTTGCTTAGATTAATAATCCACTTCACTAAGTTTAAAACATCAAAATCGTAGGTCGTACCAACATCATAATTACAGCCAAGTTGTACTTTTGACTACCAAACGTAATTCTTAATAATGCACACCAGATAACTTTCATTCTGATTCCTAAATTAAAATTAACAATAACCTATCCCTGTTGATTCATGGTAACAGATTTTTGATACTTGTAATCATAAAATCCCCTAGCACTAATACTTGAGTATCGCTATTAGGAGTCCATATTACTTTCACTGACTTGTCTGTTGTTTGCAGGATATTAGAAAATGAAATTTCATTAGCACTACTAGAGCCTTCTAGGGCTCTTATTTATTTATTTTATTTATTTAACATTTGTTTACCGGGAAAGTCCAAGTTGGAATGGACCAATATTCAGTGGAGGTCCTGGGAGAAATGCTCCAAACACACGTCATTCTAGGGCTCCTCTTCTCCTTTTCATAACAACTTCATAACTAGCTGAACCATCAGATTCTAATTTGTTGTCATGTAACACGTTCTTAGTGCTAGAAATCACAGTGTTTATTTGATGGCCTATAGTTTCAGTGATAATCCCAGACTTAACCTTTTTCTGGTCAGATCAGATCTCCTTGTATTAAACTATCTTTCTTATTATTTTTACTGTCACCTTACATCATGACCCTGCCTACCTTTCAAGCATCAATAACTGGAAGGTTGCTCTTGACTTATGGCGTAAGAGAGGAACCACGTCAACCTTACCACCAATCAGTTTGAACTACATTATATTTAATTATATTAACAACTGGGAACGTAGGCCTATATCAGAAAAAAAAATACTGTCCTCAACCAAACAATTTACCTGACTGGACTCTTTATTATCATGAAACAAAAGCCATAGTAACTATATCATAATCAATAGAATTTATCTGAATGCCTAAATCACTCGATTTATTCACAAATTCAGACACCAAGTATTTAGGACAAAACCCCACAGCTACTTTCCAACCATCAGTTGTTATCTCACACATTCTACAATGTTTGGATAGTGTTAAAAAACCCTGGATGTTAAGTCAATCAAACAATATTTATGCATTTCATCTATTATGCTGTAGGTGGAAAAGAAAGAAAAAAATTGGTAACAAAACTCAAATTCAGAACTATTATACTACTTATAAAAACTCAAAAAAATCTTTTTACCTTTTTGGCTCAACTCTTCCCACTCCTTCCACACCTAACATGCATAAATGAACAAAGCGAGGCTTTGTTCTTCACATCTGCTCTTGTAAGCAAGTCACACCCACTCGTCTCACTTCCACTCAATAGAAGTGGGAGTTAATTGGTAGTAGCTGTGCTGTCTGTTTAAGGCAACTCCTTTGACCAACACATCCACAACACCATCAAAAAAACGCACCAAAAACTTGGTACCCTCTAACGACATAAACACTTTTTAAACTACTCTACCAGAAAAATACTCGCCCAAACTTTTCTCCTACCTTCCCTCCTCTATGGTGCCCCCATTCTGACAAACATCCAATCATCATTAAAAAATAAAATGGAGAGCTGCTATAACAAAACTGCTAAATTCATTATTACAGCAAAATATTCCTCCCACCACTGTCACTCATTACAATCCTTGTACTGGCTAGAACTCCCACAACACCTCACATACATACAGCTAGCCACAGCACACAAATTAATCTATAATTCCTCCAGATGCCCAGCCCTGGCTTCACTTTTGACTCTTTATCAACAAAACAGTTTGCTAAGATCTGAAAATCAATCACTTATCCAAGTTAAGAGACCTAAACTTCCTGCAGGCCAATACCTTTACTCTTTCACTGTAGCTAAACTCTGGAATGCCCTTCCACCCTCTCTCCGGACTATAAATAATGCCTCATCATTCAAAAAAATCACTCTACCAACATCTCTCCTCTCATTGGCTATGTCCTTGCACCATCCCCAATTCCTCAGTCACCTGATTACTAACCTGACTCATCTATCAGATACCCACACTCTTCTTCACTCCCCCTATTGTGCACTCACCCTTAATTACAGCAAAGTGTGCCTCATCCTGCCTCACACGTTAGAACTCATCCATAATTACAGCACAGTGTGCCTCACCCTGCCTCACATGGTAGTACTCACACTTAATTACAGCACAGTGTGCCTCACCCTGCCTCACATGGTGTAAGTGCAGATTACCATTATCTGTCTGATCTACTGAATACCTGCCAAGCACCCGAGTCTTTCACAAAATGTTGCTATTCATTGCCTATGTTACTGTGTCACTTCTGACTCCTGTATTATTCTATTGTATATTTTTAAATGCTGTTGTTACTCTTATATATTCTGCACGACTCAAAAAAACCCCCACAAACTGATAAATACCACCGTTGCAGGTCGCTGCACCTCTAAAAAGCTCCTAGTAATCCAGAGGTTATATTCAGGACTCCTAATAATCCAAAAAATGTCTGTAAAGAACGCCAATAAACGAAAATACCAAACAGGAATTTTATTAAGCTTAAAACCAAGCTTTTCGTCGGCGCTCTGCACCAACTTCTTCAGAAAGCAAACTAAAAACAAAGAACAATACATCTGTCCCATTATTTAAGCATCATAGCTCCACTCAAACACTCCCCCTTGTGGACACACCTGAAAATTGCACATCAATGCACTTAAAAAACTTAACCACAGAAAAACTGTGCATCACCATTTGTATAAGATCAACATGACCAGCCCTGAATATTTGTAATCAAACTAATACTCTAAATTTACACCACCAACATAGCATGTATACAATCTTAAATACCTGGTAGATACTATAAACACACAAGTGGTAAACCCAGGAAAAGTATATGTGTGTAGCGCCTGTTTTAAAAAAGCCATATAAATAAATCAAAATGCCATTCAAATGGTAACACAACTCGATGGAAGACTACAAACCATGAGTTGATATAAAATATACAAAATGCATCTATGAGTATACCTTGGAAATGTATGCTTAACATTATTATGTTGTTATCATAACCATCTGATAATAGTAGTAGTATTAGTAGCAAAAAAAAAAAGTAAGTTATATATTATATATTGATTGTATATTGTGTGTAGCGGCCGGTACTAGGAGGCTGACGTCCCTTACATAAAAGACCATTCTGATGAACGATCAAACTACACATCCCCCGCTTAAAATAATGGACCACAATGTAACCATTGATAAAGACATTAAAAAATAAAACCAATAATAACAAAGTAGCACTAAACCATTTTAACAATCAAAAAATGAAGAAAGAAACAATCCCCATAAAATAGCTAAAAAGGTGGTCATTCCCAAGGGGATTAAATCAGTCTAAGAAGCTTCACCTAACTAGGCTTCTCAGTTTAAGAAAGCAACTAATAGAAAGCATGCTGTTTAGTCCAGGTAGGTGGTAAGCGTCCAATTTGAGTTGCCAATTCAACTCCTTGCATTCAAGTCTCAGAGAATCAGGACCCCCTGTGCCTCCATCACAAAGTTAGTCAATCACCAAAAATGAAAATTCATGAACTGGGTTGTCTAGAATGTGTTTAGCCAGCGCATTGTCTACTTTCCCCTTCTTGATGGCATATAAGTGTTTGTATAACCATTCTTGTAGCTTCCTGTCGGTCTTGCCAACATAGAAGCCAGGGCAAAGAGAACACTGGACCAAATACACCACCCGATTGCTAGCACAATTGAATCTTCCTTGAATAAGAAACTTCTTGTCCTTAATTGAAAAGGCTGTGCTTGCTTTAACATATCTACAGTACCTGCACATGTTACACTTGTACATCCCAGATCTGGGGGAGGTACCAGATATTTTAGACTCCAAAATATTTTTGATATTAAGTTCCCTCCTGAAAGTGACCTTAGGGTACAATGCCAACCCAGGTACTCCTGTTGACTCAATGGTTAATAAACACCAATTCTTCCTTATGATGGACACAATGTCAGTTGCATCCAAGTTGTAAGTAATTATAAAATTATAGTTGAAGTTATCGCACTCATGAGCAGGATGAGGCAAGCCTCATGACCTGCTGTTCAAGTTCCCCAAAATGGGGCTAAAATGACCATTGGCCCTCTTACCTTGCATTTCCAAGCTTAAATCTGTGACGAAATCTGTAGGATACCTTCTACAAACAAACATGTCAGCGATAAACCTGCACTCATCATAAAATTTTTTATCTTCTGAAATCATGTGGGCCGCTCGAACAAATTGGCCCATCACGATAACCCTCTTTTGGTGGATTGGATGTTCACTATTGAAGTGTAGATATGAATTTGAAAATGTCAGCTTCCAATGTATATTAGCCACGAAGCGATTCATGGTCCTATCTTTCTCAATTTCTACATCCAAATAGGCTATCTTATCAGTTGCAAAATTAGATGTAAATTTCAAGAATTCAGTAGAACCATTAAAAAAGTCACCAAGGTATTTGCATCATCTTGTGAACCAATGAGGATGATAAAAATATCGTCCAAGAACCTAGTGTATAACGACACTTTCTCTTGGACTAGGAAATTGCATAAAATGAACACCCTCTCCCAATGGGCCATTACTAAATTCGCCATGCTGGTTCCGCAAGGTGATCCCATGGGAACACCAACCAATTGATGGAACCACTGGTTGTTGAATGAGAAAAAGTTGCAAGTGAGAATAATATCCAATAACTCACTGACCAGTGAGATCTCTTCTGTCGGAGCATAATGGAAGCCCAATGCCAATTGAATCCACTCGACTGCCACGAGGTGGGGGATGGATGAATATAGATCAACCACATCGATCGTCAAGAGGCAACTATCAGCATAAAATGGGACGGAACCCACCTTTTCTAGAAAAGCCCAAGAATCTCTCAAAATATGTGGAACATGATACACGTACTTCTTGGGAATATTTTCCACCACCTTAGCGGCTGCATAGGTTATACTCCCTCTACCACTAACTAGTTGCCGCATAGGTTGATCTTATATATTCTTGTGTATCTTGGGGTTCCCAAACAAAACCAGTATCTTAGGTGATACAACAATGATATAATTGTATATATCCACATCAATTAAGCCATTGATGAACATCTTCTCAAAAAATGACCAGATATGGCTCATATTTACATTTAACTCATTCCTAGAGACTTCATGATAGGTATTAGAGGCCAAGATGGCCAACATCTTGTCATTATAGTCGTCCAAGTCCATAGCTACCAATCCATCTCCCTTATCAGGCTGCATCAGTCTAACCGGTGCAGACTTGAGAGCTTCCAACAGGCCCTTCTCCTCTCTGGTGACATTAAATTGGGCTGGTTGCCTTGAATTAAGGAGGTGACGGATATCAAGATCGCACAGTTGTTCGAAAACTCCAACGGTTGGTAAAAGAGGTGGGTTGAAAGTGCTAGGTATGTGAAAAAAGTTCTTGGGTCTTTGTGAATTACTCAACAATAATGTCAAATTCAACTTTCTCACAAATAATTTCAGGTCCAAAATTGACCTCCCAACACTAGCCCGACTAGAGGGTACAAAAGATAACCCTTTAGCCAAAATGTCCACCAAAGGTTGGGAAAAAGCAAACTGAGAAAACTGTAAATTTTGAAATCTTTGCCTGTATTATAAAGGATCTCTAATGCTTGAATAGGGGGAGGAGGAATGGCTAAACAGTCGTCCATCAATTCCTCCTCGTTTTGTATTTGCTCCTCGTCGTGCGGTTTGATGTTTGTTGTGGAGACGAGGCTTGGGCATGAAAATTTACATCATGGGCTTCAGATGCTGGCTGGACCTGGTTAAGACTAGACCCAATGATAACCTCACCTTCGGTTGAAGGTCTATGGTTTATTCGCCTTGCTGAAGGCCCATTCTCCGCTTCACATTGGTGCGTAGGTTGGTTGGTATCAACCAAAACTGAATCGATCCCTGTAGTTTCTCTGCTGTTCCCTAAAAAGTTCCCTTGGGATTTAGGGGGTTTGGGGTAAGTTGCCCCATCTTTGTAAGCCTTTATGTCCCTCTTTAATTTTTTAATTTTAGTTGTAGTCATCTAAGAAATATGTTGGTCGATGCTGTTGAAGACTCTCTCGTATTCGTGGCAATACCCCACAGGGTTGGAGGAAGGGTCGAAATTCCATCTCGACCTTTTGTCACTTTTTGATGGACATGGGAACGAATTAATCAATCTGATTTGCTCCCACTACCAGGAAGCTATCAATCAATTAACCATGGACCTTTCTAGCCTGGATGAGGAAATAAAGTTGGATATCCATTTTTCCAGGTATCGCTACAAATACGAGAGAGTCTTCAACAGCATCGACCAACATATTTCTAAGATGACTGCAACTAAAATTAAAAAATTAAAGAGGGACATAAAAGCTTACAAAGATGGGGCAGCTTACCCCAAACCCCCTAAATCCCAAGGGAACTTTTTAGGGAACAGCAGAGAAACTACGGGGATCGATTCAGTTTTGCTTGATACCAACCAACCTACACACCACCGTGAAGCGGAGAATGGGCCTTCGGAAAGGCGAATAAATCATAGAACTTCAAACAAAGGAGAGGTTATCATTGGGTCTGGTCTTAACCAGGTCCAGCCAGCATCTGAAGCCCACGATGGAAATTTTCATGCCCAAGCCTCGTCTCCACAACAAACGTCAAACCGCACGACGAGGAACAAATACAAAATGAGGAGGAATTGATGGACGACTGTTTAGCCATTCCTTCTCCCTCTATTCAAGCATTAGAGATCCTTAACAATACAGGCAAAGATTTCAAACTTTACAATTTTTCTCAGTTTGCTTTTTCCCAACCTTTAGTGGACATTTTGGCTAAAGGGTTATCTATTGTACCCTCTAGTCAGGCTAGTGTTGGGAGGTCGATTTTGGACCTGAAATTATTTGTGAGAAAGTTGAATTTGACATTATTGTTGAGTAATTCACAAAGACCCAAGAACTTTTTTCACATACCTAGCACTTTCAACCCACCTCTTTTACCAACCGTTGGAGTTTTCGAACAACTGTGCGATCTTGATATCCGTCACCTCCTTAATTCAAGGCAACCAGCCCAATTTAATGTCACCAGAGAGGAGAAGGGGCCGTTGGAAGCTCTCAAGTCTGCACCGGTTAGACTGATGCAGCCTGATAAGGGAGGTGGATTGATAGCTATGGACTTGGACGACTATAATGACAAGATGTTGGCCATCTTGTCCTCTAATACCTATCATGAAGTCTCTAGGAATGAGTTAAATGTAAATATGAGCCGTATCCAGTCATTTTTTGAGGAGATGTTCATCAATGGCTTAATTGATGTGGATATATACAATTATATCATTGTTGTATCACCTAAGATACCGGTTTTGTTTGGGAACCCCAAGATACACAAGAATATATATGATCCACCTATGCGGCAACTAGTTAGTGCTAGAGGGAGTATAACCTATGCAGCCGCTAAGGTGATGGACAATATTCTCAAGAAGTACATGCATCGTGTTTCACATATTTCGAGAGATTCTTGGGATTTTCTAGAAAAGGTGGGTTCCGTCCCATTCAATGCTGATAGTTGCCTCTTGACGATCGATGTGGTTGATCTATATTCATCCATTCCCCACCTCGTGGCAGTCGAGTGGATTCAATTGGAATTGGGCTTCCATCATGCTCTGACAGAAGAGATCTCACTGGTCAGTGAGTTATTGGATATTATTCTCACATGCAACTTTTTCTCATTCAACAACTGGTGGTTCCATCAATTGGTTGGTGTTCCCATGGGATCACCTTGCTGAGCCAGCGTGGTGAATTTAGTAATGGCCATTTGGGAGAGGGTGTTTGTTTTATGCAATTTCCTAGTCCAAGAGAAAGTGTCGTTATACACTAGGTTCTTGGACGATATTTTTATCATCCTCAATGGTTCACAAGATGATGCAAATACCTTGGTGACTTTTTTTAATGGTTCTACCGAATTCTTGAAATTTACATCTAATTTTGCAACTGATAAGATAGCCTATTTGGATGTAGAAATTGAGAAAGATAGGACCATGAATCGCTTTGTGGCTAATATACATCGGAAGCCGACATTTTCAAATTCATACCTACACTTCGATAGTGAACATCCAATCCACCAAAAGAGGGCTAACGTGAAGGGCCAATTTGTTCAAGCGGCCCGCATGATTTCAGAAGGTAAAAAATGTTATCACGAGTGCAGGTTTATCTCGGACATGTTTGTTTGTAGAGGGTATCCTGCAGATTTCGTCACAGATTTAAGCTTGGAAGTGCAAGGTAAGAGGTCCAATGGTCATTTTAGCCCCATTTTGGGGAACTTGAGCAGCGGGTCATCAGGCTTGCCTCGTCCTGCTCGTGAGTCCGATAACTTCAACTATAATTTTATAATTACTTACAACTTGGACACAACTGACATTGTGTCCATCATAAGGAAGAATTGGTGTTTATTAACCACTGAGTCAACAGGAGTACCTGGGCTGACATTGTACCCTAAGGTCACTTTCAGGAGGGGCCTTAACATCAAAAATATTTTGGAGTCTAAAATATCTGGCACCTCCCCCAGATCTGGGATGTACAAGTGTAACATGTGCAGGTACTGTAGATATGTTAAAGCAAGCACAGCCTTTTCCATTAAGGACAAGAAGTTTCTTATTCAAGGAAGATTCACTTGTGCTAGCAATCGGGTGGTGTATTTGGCCCAGTGTTCTGTTTGCCCTGGCTTCTATGTTGGCAAGACTGACAGGAAGCTACAAGAACGGTTATACGAACACTTATATGCCATCAAGAAGGGGAAAGTAGACAATGCACTGGCTAAACACATTCTAGACAGCCCAGGTCATGAATTTTCATTTTTGGTGATTGACCAACTTTGTGATGGAGGCACAGGGGGTCCTGATTCTCTGAGACTTGAATGCAAGGAGTTGCTGTGGCAACTCAAATTGGAAGCTTACCACCTACCTGAACTAAACAGCATGCTTTCTATTAGTTGCTTTCTTAAACTGAGAAGCCTAGTTAGGTGAAGCTTCTTTGACTGATTTAATCCCCTTGGGAATGATCACCTTTTTAGCTATTTTATGGGGATTGTTTCTTTCTTCGTTTTTTGATTGTTAAAATGGTTTAGTGCTACTTTGTTATTATTGGCTTTATTTTTTAATGTCTTTATCAATGGTTACATTGTGGTCTATTATTTTAAGCGGGGGATGTGTAGTTTGATCGTTCATCAGAATGGTCTTTTATGTAAGGGACGTCAGCCTCCTAGTACCGGCCGCTACACACAATATACAATCAATATATAATATATAACTTACTTTTTTTTTTGCTACTAATACTGCTACTATTATCAGATGGTTATGATAACAACATAACAATGTTAAGCATACATTTCCAAGGTATACTCTTAGATGTATTTTGTATATTTTATATCAACTCATGGTTTGTAGTCTTCCATCGAGTTGTGTTACCATCTCAATGGCATTTTGATTTATTTACATGGCTTTTTTAAAACAGTTGCTACAGACATATACTTTTCCTGGGTTTACCACTTGTGTGTTTATAGTGTCTACCAGGTATTTAATATTGTATACATGCTATGTTGGTGGCATAAATTTAGAGTATTAGTTTGATTAAAAATATTCAGGGCTGGTCATGTTGATCTTATACAAATGGTGATGTGCAGTTTTTCTGTGGTTAAGTTTTTTAAGTGCATTGATGTGCAATTTTCAGGTGTGTCCACAAGGGGGAGTGTTTGAGTGGAGCTATGATGCTTAAATAATGGGACAGATGTATTGTTCTTTGTTTTTAGTTTGCTTTCTGAAGAAGTTGGTGCAGAGCGCCGATGAAAAGCTTGGTTTTAAGCTTAATAAAATTCCTGTTTGGTATTTTCGTTTATTGCCGTTCTTTACAGACATTTTTTTGGATTATTAGGAGTCCTGAATATAACCTCTGGATTACTAGGAGCTTTTTAGAGATGCAGCGACCTGCAACGGTGGTATTTATTACTCTTATATACTGTTAAATGTTGTTATTAACTCTCTAAATAATCTTTAATTATGTGCATTGTTTTTTTTTTTTTTTGGAGCTTTTCTCCCCGGGCCTCCACTGTAAATGGGTTCATTTCAGCCCAGTGGACTTTCCTGGTTAACAAAAGTAAATAAATAAATAAATAACCTCCCTAGCATCACACCCTCAAGATTTCCTACTTCCCAGTTCATTGTCTCAAGAGCCTAAACTAACAAGAAAAAAAGTAAAGTAACATGTATACACGGTGTCTCCATAGTCTTTAAAAATACTTCTTCTTCTTCTTTCGGCTTTTCCCGGTTAGGGGTCGCCACAGCGGATCACCTGTCCACTAATGATTGGCAGTGGAGTTTTACAGTGTCAAGTTGCCAGCCCAGTGCCCAACCTTCCACAGAAGGCACACACATGCACACATACACCTAGGGTCAATTTAGAGTGTCCAATCCACCTACTGCATGTCTTTGGGATGTGGGAGGAAACCGGAGCACCTGGAAGAAACCCAGGCGACCACAGGGAGGACATGCAGACTCTGCACAGATGGCACCCCAGCCGAGAATCGAACCAGAGAACCTCCTGCTGTGAGGCAGCAACGTTAACCGCTGCACCACCGTGGCCACCCCTAGTCTTTAAAAAGACTAAAAGTTGAAAATCAAAAATAAGTAACACATTATTATCTGTTTTTCTTTTGGTAACAATGCCCACCCAGGTACTTGACTCAAAAAATTGCTTCTCAACAAAAGTGGGAGTTGAATGTCCTAGTGCTTGAGTCAAAAAAATGCACCACCTTACTCATATGTGCTAACCCTAACCCTAAACCTACGCATTACATTACTAAAATCCCTTTCCTTATTAGTACCACTACAAAAGACAAAAGGAAACAGAAAACACACAACACAAAACCTGCACAACACTGATTCTATCCCATTATCCAACCCTTACCCTAACTCTAACCCACAAACACTTCTATTCACACACCAACTACTGTAACCTAATCTTGCACATGATCATAACAACCACTTTTTCATTTAAACATTACTTTTCCTGCATATTCTACTTACGTAACCTAATCTTGCACATGATCATAACAACCACTTTTTCATTTAAACATTACTTTTCCTGCATATTCTACTTACGTACACAATATAAAACTAAATTTAATCATGTATGACTCACACAAACCAGCACTCACTTATTTCTGCATTCTTGCTTTTTTTTGCACCCACAAAACCTTTTCATTCAAATGAGTATTCAGCCATTTTAGTTATAACTACATACATATTTCATATATTTTTAATAATATATGTCTTGGTGTATCCTTCTATATGAGCCATGCCAAAATTTATTCTCATTTCTCTTTTCATTTGTATGTGCTTAGCATTTAATGTTGTTCATGACAAGTCTGAGCTGTAAAGCTCATGTGGTATAGTGACCTCTAGTAATGGCTGTGAGGTTTGTGAAGCTACAGTCTTTGGAAAATCTGAAAGAAGGATACACATCTGCTCTGTGTGAAGGAGTCCATGTCAAAACTATAGCTAGGTCATCTGTTGTTCTCTGCAGTTTCCCAAACTGAATTCAGAGCTCAGGATCAGAAAAAAAAAACGCTTCCTAAAGAAAAACAAAAGCTCTTCTACACTCATGTAACTTAAGGAAACTGTTTGCTACAATTGTAACAATCAGCTTGTTGCAATTCACTACACACATTTACATGTTGAGCACTTCTGTCATGAATGCAACTGCAGTAAAAGCATTCATATATGAAGTAACAATATCATTGCTTCATAAAACAATGCTGGCACTGCAATCATGTATCAACTGCACCTGCTGATTGTACCCGCTGACAGCTTGTGGCAAATAAAAGCTAATGGCAATAAAAGGTTTCTTAGACATGGTTGGTCTGATGAAAAAACTGTGTGGCAAATAAGCACATTTCTGAGATTAATATTAGAAAATAATGTTTTCTTATTTTATGACCAACATTACTGGCAATGGTGTGGGGTCACCCATGGGTACTGCATGTGCCAACACCTATGTAAATCTGGTGTTGACTAACTGGGAAGAGGAGGTTATTTTTTCATCAAACAATGAATGGTGCACTTTGTTACGATACTAACAGAGATTTGTGGATGATGTATTTATTTTATGTGCAGGTGACATCGATCAGCTACAATCCTTTGTACAATACCTAGAGCAAAGTTCCAACTTCTTGACTTTTACGATGAAAGCATCCTATGATGAGATAGACTTTTTGGATGTAAACGTTTATAAGGATATATCTGGAAATTATCAGATGAGAATTCATAGGAAGGAATGTTGGAGAAATACTTTGGTTAAAAAGGGACAGTATGCATCCACCACATGTATATCCGAATATCATTAAAGGACAGACAATGAGAGTATCGAGACTTTGCACTAGTAACGATGTATAAGAGCAGGAAACAAATTAATTAAGTACTCATTTCTTAGCACATTGCTATAAGTCAGAGGAAGTAAATAAAGGAGTTAAAGAATAATGTCTAAGAACTCGAACAACAAGAGCGAAACCATGGGTCAGCAATAAAATGAGAAATGATGGAATACCATCCTTGGATTTAACCCCAACACCTGTGTACAAAAGAGAACTGAACTGTTTAAGAGTAACACTACTATATAACAACAGTACTAGGAAGATACATCAAGTAATAAAAAAAAATTGGAATAGTCTTAAAACTGATGATCAGATAAGAAATACTGTAGGAGAGACACCACAGTTCAGTTATAAGAATGAACTAAACCTGAAAAGAATTTTGTGTAAGGATATATTATCTATGTAATGGGAAGACTAAAACAAAGAGTTTAATCAGAAAATGAAACTTTCCTTGTATACAGTGTAAAGGGTGCCAGTGTAAAGACTCTTCGAATTTCTTTTGACACACTATTACGAAAGTGGAGTATAAACCAAACCTATATGCTAACTGTAGAACTAGGAATATTGTGCATCGTGTTAAATGCTTAAAATGTGACTCGTTTTATGTGGGCAAGACCAATTAGATGTTTAAAGAAAGGATCTTGCAGCATATGAGAGATGTTCGGAACAATGATAAACATAATGCACTCGCTCAGCATATTGAATTATATCCTAACTATTTATTTAAATTTATGGTGTTATTTATACAGCTGATAAATAAAAGAAGTGGAGATCTTCAGCAAGAAACTGAATTTAGTGAACTTAAGTGGATAGCCGATTTCGATCCACACCAGATTGTTTATTAAGCACTTTCATCTCAAAAATGGAGACTTCATCAAAATACACCATACAACTTACCCGACGTCTTAAATACACATATCTTAATTGCCAGATAATTAAAAACAGTCCACCTTCTTAAAGGCATACACCACTATTCATGAAAAATATAAATGAAACAGTCCATACATGAAATGTAAATTCTTTAAAAACCAAAACTTCCCCACTCTTCCCTAAATGTACCTTGATGTTAAGATACTACTAACAATAAGTTATAATGCATAAGACAAAGTTGCCTTTTAATCTAAGTATTGAACTAATGGGGGGGACATTCAACAACCACAGTTTTATGAGTCAAATGTGAACAATGGCACTTCCTATGTTATTTTAAATAATGTTAAAATACACAGTCCTGTGGCTGATTTATTTGGAAAGGGTTTGTCCTTTGTACCTACCCATAATGCATTGCAAGATGAAGTGTTAATTAATTTATATGATTACTAAACTCCCTGTCTTTTGCTACTAGTCACTGATGATACTTTCTCCATATATATTTTTATCTTCACTTGTTGATACTGGTACAATAATACTGATTAATATATTTCTGTTTATACCACTCTGATTGAATTCATTGTATTCTGCTTTAATGTATATTTTCTGTATATATTACTGTAATCAAACAAACTAGATTCCTGCTTTTATGTATATATTCTGTATATGTTACTATATTTACTATCTGTAACACTGTTTCTGCTTCTGTACTAATTAATGTTTATATATTTTTTTCTGTATCTCGTTGGAGCTTTTCTCCCCAGGCCTCCACTGAAAATGGGCTTTTTTAGGCCCGGTGGACTTTCCCGGTAAACAAATACAATAAAATAAATAAATAAAATTTAAAACTGTTTTCTAGAAAACTGAATTTAGACTTTTATTTCAAAGATTCAACAGGCTATGTGATAAGTGACAATGAATGTAGGAAGCCAAGTATATTTAAGCCGTTACTGCACCCCATAGTTCAGGTCTTTGAGAAATTGTGTGAATTTCTTCTTCTTCTTCTTTCGGCTTTTAGGGGTCACCACAGCGGATCACCTGTCCATTCATGATTGGCAGTAGAGTTTTATGGTGTCGAGTTGCCAGCCCGGCCCCCAACCTTCCACAGAAGGCACACACACACACACAGTCATATCTAGGACCAGTTTAGAGTGTCCAATCCACCTACAGTTTATGTTTATAGCATCTTTGTTTCCTGTTTACACAGTTTTGCTTGTCTGCAATTATTTTTACAGAAAATTACATGAGACTTAATAAATTTATGTATGTGATCTGTATTGGTTAGAATTTGTAGAAAGCTTGATTTAAGCAACTACACTCTAAAGGTTACTCCAAATGTGATATTGCTAAACATTTCACTATTTCACGATGTGGAGCACAAAAATACCATTTGTCTGGGTGGCGCAACACATCGTGCTAACTGTGGCTGCGATCGCAAAACATCACTCAGAGATGACAGATGTCTGAACAGCATTGTTACATCAAGTCCTCACACTTCGCCTGTTCAAATAGCTCACCTGGCTAAAGAATGGGGAATTAATATCAGTTCCAGAACAGTTAGATGACATGTAGCAAAAGATTTTAATCTGGTGGCAAGAAGACCAGCTAAGAAACTCTTGATGACAAGGAAGCAGCTTCAAGATCAGATAAAGTTTTGTCATGCCTTGAAAGATAAGTCTGCAGAGTGCTGGGAACAAGTGCTGTTAACTGATGAAAGTGCATTTCAGCAAGTGCAAGGGTCAGGCTACAATTACGTGAGACCTCCAGTTGCCGAATGCCTGAATCCAAATCCAGTA